>NW_026736440.1:0-70092 GCF_949786415.1 Peromyscus eremicus
AAAAAAAAGTCACTATTGCGCTCCCATTTCAATACAAAATGCAAATAGCACTCGCGTCTGTTCCCAGCAAGTACAGTGTATTGGACTGAAGAGGAGCTACTGTTCTTGTCAGTTTCCTAAGCAGGGTTGAACTAGATATGGCCCAGGTGTGTAGTAAGCACAGTTCTTTTGTTCTGAGCAAGCTCACTGTTTGACCCCATAGGAAAAACAGTAGAGTAGAAGAGTGCTCTTTTATCAAAAGCAGAGTGTGTTTCTTGTAAGGCGAGCTAGCGTTTGTTTCCCAGTCCTAAATGGAGTTGAATCACATGCAGTTTCTTGTCCTACGAGTAAGAGTTGTTTTCTCGTAAGAAGAGTTACTATTGTGCTCCCATTGTCATACACAGGGCAAATAGCACTGGCATCTGTTCCCAGCATGTACAGTGTATTGGACTGAAGAGGATCTACTGTTCTTGTCAGTTTCCTAAGCAGAATTGAACTAGATATGGCCGTATATGTAAGAAGCACAGTTCTTTTTTTCTTAACAAACTCACTGTTCTGGCCCTATAGGAAACACAGTAGAGTAGAAGAGTGCTCTTTTCTCAAAAGCAGAGTGTGTTTCTTGTAAGGCGAGCTAGCGTTTGTTTCCCAGTCCTAAATGGAGTTGAATCACATGCAGTTTTTGGTCCTACGAGCAAGAGTTGTTTTCTGGTAAGGAAAGTCACTACTGTGCTCCCTTTGCCATACACGGTGCAAATAGCACTCGCGTTTGTTCCCAGCAAGTACAGTGAATTGGACAGAAGAGGAGCTACTGTTCTTGTCAGTTTCCTAAGCAGAGTTGAACTAGATATGGCCCATGTGTGTAGGAAGCACAGTTCTTTTGTTCTGAGCAAGCTCACTATTCGGACACCATAGGAAACACAGTAGAGTAGAAGAGTGCTCATTTCTCAAAAGCAGAGTGTGTTTCTTGTAAGGCGATTTAGCGTTTGTTTCCCAGTCCTAAATGGAGTTGAATCACCTGCAGTTTCTTGTCCTACAAGCAAGAGTTGTTTTCTGGTAAGAAGAGTCACTATTGCGCTCCCATTGTCATACACAGGGCAAATAGCACTGGCGTCTGTTCCCAGCATGTACAGTGTATTGGACTGAAGAGGAATTACTGTTCTTGTCAGTTTCCTAAGCAGAGTTTAACTTGATATGGCCCATGTGTATAGGAAGCACAGTTCTTTTGATCTGAGCAAGCTCACTTTTCGGACCCCATAGGGAACACAGTAGAGTAGAAGAGTGCTCTTTTCTCAAAACAGAGTGTGTTTCTTGTAAGGCGAGCTAGCGTTTGTTTCCCAGTCCTAAATGGAGTTGAATCACATGCAGTTTCTTGTCCTACGAGCAAGAGTTGTTTTCTGGTAAGAAGAGTCACTATTGCTCTCCCATTTCCATACACAGTGCAAATAGCACTCACATCTGTTCCCAGGAAGTACAGTGTATTGGACTGAAGCGGAGCTACTGTTCTTTTCGGTTTTTTTAGCAGAGTTGAACTAGATTTGTCCCGTGTGTGTAGGAAGCACAGTTCTTTTGTTCTGAGCAAGCTCACTGTTCGGACCACATAGGATACACAGTCGAGTAGAAGAGTGCTCTTTTATCAAAAGCAGAGTGTGTTTCTTGTAAGGTGAGCTAGTGTTTGTTCCCCATTCAGAAATGGAGTTGAATCCCATGCAGTTTCTGGTCCTACGAGGACGAGGTGTTTTCTGATAAGAAGAGTAACTATTGCGCTCCTATTTCCATACACAGTACAAATTGGACTCGCTTCTGTTCCCAGCTAGTACAGTGTATTGGACTGAAGAGGAGCTACCGTTCTTGTCAGTCTCCTAAGCAGAGTTGAACTAGATATGGCCCGTGTGTGTAGGAAGCACAGTTCTTTTGTTCTGAGCAAACTCAATGTTCTGGCACTATAGGAAACACAGTAGAGTAGAAGAGTGCTCTTTTCTCAAAAGCAGAGTGTGTTTCTTGTAAGGCGAGCTAGAGTTTGTTTCCCAGTCCTAAATGGAGTTGAATCCCAAGGAGTTTCTGGTCCTACCAGCAAGAGTTGTTTTCTGGTAAGGAAAGTCACTATTGCGCTCCATTTCCATACACAGTGCAAATAGCACTCGCATCTGTTCCCAGCAAGTACAGTGTATTGGACTGAAGCGGAGCTACTGTTCTTGTCAGTTTCCTAAGCAGAGTTGAACTAGATACGGCCGCTGTGTGTAGAAAGCACAGTTCTTTTTTTCTGAGCAAGCTCACTGTTCGGACCCCATAGGAAAAACCGTCGAGTAGAAGAGTGCTCTTTTCTCAAAAGCAGAGTGTGTTTCTTGTAAGGTGAGCTAGCGTTTGTTTCCCAGTCCTAAATGGAGATGAAAGACATGCAGTTTATTGTCCTACGAGCAAGAGTTGTTTTCTGGTAAGAAGAGTCACTATTGCGCTCCCATTGTCATACACAGGGCAAATAGCTCTGGCGTCTGTTCCCAGCATGTACAGTGTATTGGACTGAAGAGGATCTACTGTTCTTTTCAGTTTCCTAAGCAGAATTGAACTAGATATGGCCATATTTGTATGAAGCACAGTTCTTTTGTTCTGAGCAAGCTCACTGTTCTGGTCCTATAGGAAACACAGTAGAGTAGAAGAGTGCTCTTTTCTCAAAAGCAGAGTGTGTTTCTTGTAAGGCGAGCTAGTGTTTGTTTCCCAGTCCTAAGTGGAGTTGAATCACATGCAGTTTTTGGTCCTACGAGCAAGAGTTGTTTTCTGGTAAGGAAAGTCACTATTGCACTCTCATTTCCATACACAGTGCAAATAGCACTCGCGTCTGTTCCCAGCAAGTACAGTGTATTGGACTGAAGGGGATCTACTGTTCTTGTCAGTTTCCTAAGCAGAGTTGAACTAGATATGGCCCCTGTGTGTAGGAAGCACAGTTCTTTTGTTCTGAGCAAGCTCACTATTCGGACCCCTTAGGAAACACATTAGAGTAGAAGTGTCCTCTTTTCTCAAAAGGAGAGTGTGTTTCTTGTAATGCGTGCTAGTGTTTGTTTCCCAGTCAGAAATGGGGTTGAATCCCATGCATTTTCTGGTCCAACGAGAAAGAGTTGTTTTCTGGTAAGAAGAGTCACTATTGCGCTCCCATTGTCATACACAGGGCAAATAGCACTGGCGTCCGTTCCCAGCAAGTACAGTGTATTGAAAGAAGAGGAGCTACTGTTCTTGTCAGTTTCCTAAGCAGAGTTGAACTAGATATGGCCCGTGTGTTTAGGAAGCATAGTTCTTTTGTTCTGAGCAAGCTCAATGTTCGGACCACATATGAACCACAGTAAAATAGAAGACTGTTCTTTTCTCAAAAGCAGAGTGTGTTTCTTGTAAGGCGAGCTAGCGTTTGTTTCCCAGTCCTAAATGGAGTTGAATCACATGCAGATTTTGGTCCTACGAGCAAGAGTTGTTTTCTGGTAAGGAAAGTCACTATTGCGCTCCCTTTGCCATACAAAGTGAAAATAGCACTCACGTCTGTTCCAGCAAGTACAGTGCATTGGACTGAAGAGGAGCTACTGTTCTTGTCAGTTTCCTAAGCAGAGTTGAACTAGATATGGCCCATGTGTTGAGGAAGCACAGTTCTTTTTTTCTGAGCAAGCTCACTGTTCGGACCCCATAGGAAACACAGTAGAGTAGAAGAGTGCTCTTTTCTCAAAAGCAGAGTGTGTTTCTTGTAAGGCGAGCTAGCGTTTGTTTCCCAGTCCTAAATGGAGTTGAATCACATGCAGTTTCTTGTCCTACGAGCAAGAGTTGTTTTGTGGTAAGAAGAGGCACTATTGCGCTCCCATTGTCATACACAGGGCAAATAGCACTGGCCTCTGTTCCCAGCATGTACAGTGTATTGGACTGAAGAGGATATACTGTTCTTGTCAGTTTCCTAAGCAGAGTTGAACTAGATATGGCCCGTGTGTAGGAAGCACATTTCTTTTGTTCTGAGCAAGCTCACTGTTCTGGTCCTATTGGAAACACAGTAGAGTAGAAGAGTGCTATTTTATCAAAAGCAGAGTGTGTTTCTTGTAAGGCGAGCTAGTGTTTGTTTCCCAGTCCTAAGTGGAGTTGAATCACATGCAGTTTTTGGTCCTACGAGCAAGAGTTGTTTTCTGGTAAGGAAAGTCACTATTGCCCTCTCATTTCCATACACAGTGCAAATAGCACTTGCGTCTGTTCCCAGCAAGTACAGTGTATTGGACTGAAGGGGATCTACTGTTCTTGTCAGTTTCCTAAGCAGATTGAACTAGATATGGCCCCTGTGTGTAGGAAGCACAGTTCTTTTGTTCTGAGCAAGCTCACTATTCGGACCCCATAGGAAACACATTAGAGTAGAAGAGTCCTCTTTTCTCAAAAGGAGAATGTGTTTCTTGTAATGCGTGCTAGGGTTTGTTTCCCAGTCAGAAATGGAGTTGAATCCCATGCATTTTCTGGTCCAACGAGCAAGAGTTGTTTTCTGGTAAGAAGAGTCACTATTGCGCTCCCATTGATATACACAGGGCAAATAGCACTGGCGTCTGTTCCCAGCAAGTACAGTGTATTGAACTGAAGAGGAGCTACTGTTCTTGTCAGTTTCCTAAGCAGAGTTGATCTAGATACGGCCCGTGTGTTTAGGAAGCACAGTTCTTTTGTTCTGAGCAAGCTAAATGTTCGGACCCCATATGAACCAGAGTAAAATAGAAGACTGTTCTTTTCTCAAAAGCAGAGTGTGTTTCTTGTAAGGCGAGCTAGCGTTTGTTTCCCAGTCCTAAATGGAGCTGAATCACATGCAGTTTCTGGTCCTACGAGCAAGAGTTGTTTTCTGGTAAGCAAAGTCACTATTGCGCTCCCATTGCCATACACAGTGCAAATAGCCCTCGCGTCTGTTCCCAGCAAATACAGTGTATTGAACTGAAGAGGAGCTACTGTTCTTGTCAGTTTTCTAAGCAGAGTTGAACTAGATACGGCCCGTGTGTTTAGGAACCACAGTTCTTTGTTCTGAGCAAGCTCAATGTTCGGACCCCATATGAACCACAGTAAAATAGAAGACTGTTCTTTTCTCAAAAGCAGAGCGTGTTTCTCCTAAGGCAAGCTAGCGTTTGTTTCCCAGTCCTAAATGGAGTTGAATCACATGCAGTTTTTTGGTCCTACGAGCAAGAGTTGTTTTCTGGTAAGGAAAGTCACTATTGTGCTCCCTTTGCCATACACAGTGCAAATAGCACTCGTGTCTGTTCCAGCAAGTACAGTGTATTGGACTGAAGAGGAGCTACTGTTCTTGTCAGTTTCCTAAGCAGAGTTGAACTAGATATGGCCCATGTGTGTAGGAAGCACAGTTCCTTTGTTCTGAGCAAGCTCACTGTTCGGACCCCATAGGAAACACAGTAGAGTAGAAGAGTGCTCTTTTCTCAAAAGCAGAGTGTGTTTCTTGTAAGGCGAGCTAGCGTTTGTTTCCCAGTCCTAAATGGAGTTGAATCACATGCAGTTTCTTGTCCTACGAGCAAGAGTTGTTTTCTGGTAAGAAGAGGCACTATTGCGCTCCCATTGTCATACACAGGGCAAATAGCACGGGCCTCTGTTCCCAGCATGTACAGTGTATTGGACTGAAGAGGATATACTGTTCTTGTCAGTTTCCTAAGCAGAGTTGAACTAGATATGGCCCGTGTGTGTAGGAAGCACAGTTCTTTTGTCATGAGCAAGCTCACTGTTCGGACCCCATAGGAAACATAGTAGAGTAGAAGAGTGCTCTTTTCTCAAAAGCAGAGTGTGTTTCTTGTAAGGAGAGCTAGCGTTTGTTTCCCAGTCCTAAATGGAGTTGAATCACATGCAGTTTTTGGTCCTATGAGCAAGAGTTGTTTTCTGGTAAGGAAAGTCACTATTGTGCTCCCATTTCCATACACAGTGCAAATAGCACGTGCGTCTGTTCAAAGCTAGTACAGTGTATTGCACTGAAGTGGAGCTACTGTTCTTGTCAGTTTGCTAAGCAGAGTTGAACTAGATATGGCCCCTGTGTGTAGGAAGCACAGTTCTATTGTTCTGAGCAAGCTCACTGTTCGGACCCCATAGGAAACACAGTAGAGTAGAAGAGTGCTCTTTTCTCAAAAGCAGAGTGTGTTTCTAGTAAGGCAAGCTAGCGTTTATTTCCCAGTTATAAATGGAGTTGAATCACATCCTGTTTTTGGTCCTACGAGCAAGAGTTGTTTTCTGGTAAGGAAAGTCACTATTGCATTCCCATTGCCATACACAGTGCAAATAGCACTCGCATCTCTTCCCAGCAAGTACAGTGTATTGGACTGAAGAGGAGCTACTGTTCTTGTCAATTTCCTAAGCAGAGTTGAACTAGATATGGCCCCTGTGTGTAGGAAGCACAGTTCTTTTGTTCTGAGCAAGCTCACTGTTCGGGCCCCATAGGAAACACAGTAGAGTAGAAGAGTGCTCTTTTCTCAAAAGCAGAGTGTGTTTCTTGTAAGGAGAGCTAGCGTTTGTTTCCCAGTCCTAAATGGAGTTGAATCACATGCAGTTTCTTGTCCTACAAGCAAGAGTTGTTTTCTGGTAAGAAGAGGCACTATTGTGCTCCCATTGTCATACACAGGGCAAATAGCACTGGCGTTTGTTCCCAGCATATACAGTGTATTGGACTGAAGAGGATCTACTGTTCTTGTCAGTTTCATAAGCAGAATTGTACTAGATATAGCAGTATTTGTAGGAAGCACAGTTCTTTTGTTCTAAGCAAACTCACTATTCTGGCCCTATAGGAGACACAGTAGAGTAGAAGAGTGCTCATTTCTCAAAAGCAGAGTGTGTTTCTTGTAAGGCGAGCTAGCGTTTGTTTCCCAGTCGTAAATGGAGTTGAATCACATGCAGTTTTTGGACCTATGAGCAAGAGTTGTTTTCTGGTAAGGAAAGTCACTATTGCGCTCCCGTTTCCATACACAGTGCAAATAGCAATCGCATCTCTTCCCAGGAAGTACAGTGTATTGGACTGAAGCAGAGCTACTGTTCTTGTCAGGTTCCTAAGCAGAGTTGAACTAGATATGGCCCCTGTGTGTAGGGAGCACAGTTCTTTTGTTCTGAGCAAGCTCACTTTTCGGACCATATATAAACACAGAAGAATAGAAGAGTGCTCTTTTCTCAAAAGCAGAGTGTGTTTCTTGTAAGGCGAGCTAGTGTTTGTTCCCCAGTCAGAAATGGAGTTGAATCCCATGCAGTTTCTGGTCCTACGAGCAAGAGGTGTTTTCTGATAAGAAGAGTCACTATTGTGCTCCCTTTGCCATACACAGTGCAAATAGCACTCACGTCTGTTCCAGCAAGTACAGTGTATTGGACTGAAGAGGAGATACTGTTCTTGTCAGTTTCCTAAGCAGAGTTGAACTACATATGGTCCGTGTGTGTAGGAAGCACAGTTCTTTTGTTCTGAGCAAGCTCAATGTTCGGACCGCATAGGAAACACAGTAGAGTAGAAGAGTGCTCTTTTCTCAAAAGCAGAGTGTGTTTCTTGTAAGGCGAGCTAGCGTTTGTTTCCCAGTCCTAAATGGAGTTGAATCACATGCAGTTTTTGGTCCTACGAGCAAGAGTTGTTTCTGGTAAGGAAAGTCACTATTGCGCTCCCTTTGCCATCCACAGTTCAAATAGCACTCGCGTCTCTTCCAGCAAGTACAGTGTATTGGACTGAAGAGGAGATACTGTTCTTGTCAGTTTCCTAAGCAGAGTTGAACTAGATATGGCCCATGTGTGTAGGAAGCACAGTTCTTTTTTTCTGAGCAAGCTCACTGTTCGGACCCCATAGGAAACACAGTAGAGTAGAAGAGTGCTCTTTTCTCAAAAGCAGAGTGTGTTTCTTGTAAGGAGAGCTAGCGTTTGTTTCCCAGTCCTAAATGGAGTTGAATCACATGCAGTTTCCTGTCCTACGAGCAATAGTTGTTTTCTGGTAAGAAGAGTCACTATTGTGCTCCCATTGTCATACACAGGGCAAATAGTACCTGCGTCTGTTCCCAGCATGTACAGTGTATTGGACTGAAGCAGAGCTACTGTTCTTGTCAGTTTCCTAAGCAGAATTGAACTAGATATGGCCGTATTTGTAGGAAGCACAGTTCTTTTGTTCTGAGCAAACTCACTGTTCTGGCCCTTTAGGAAACACAGTAGCGTAGAAGAGTGCTCTTTTCTCAAAAGCAGAATGTGTTTCTTGTAAGGCGAGCTAGCGTTTGTTTCCCAGTCCTAAATGGAGTTGAATCACATGCAATTTTTGGTCCTATGAGCAAGAGTTGTTTTCTGGTAAGGAAAGTCACTGCTGCGCTCCCTTTGCCATACACAGTGCAAATAGCACTCGCGTTTGTTCCCAGCAAGTACAGTGTATTGGACTGAAGGAGCTAATGTTCTTGTCAGTTTCCTAAGCAGAGTTGAACTAGATATGGCCCATGTGTGTAGGAAGCACAGTTCTTTTGTTCTGAGCAAGCTCACTGTTTGGACCCCATAGGAAACACAGTAGAGTAGAAGAGTGCTCTTTTCTCAAAAGCAGTGTGTGTTTCTTGTAAGGAGAGCTAGCGTTTGTTTCCCAGTCCTAAATGGAGTTGAATCACATGCAGTTTCTTGTCCTACAAGCAAGAGTTGTTTTCTGGTAAGAAGAGTCACTATTGCGCTCCCATTGTCATACACAGGGCAAATAGCACTGGCGTCTGTTCCCAGCATATACAGTGTATTGGACTGAAGAGGATCTACTGTTCTTGTCAGTTTCCTAAGCAGAATTGTACTAGATATAGCCGTATTTGTAGGAAGCACAGTTCTTTTGTTGTGAGCAAACTCACTGTTCTGGCCCTATAGGAAACACCGTAGAGTAGAAGAGTGCTCTCTTCTCAAAAGCAGAGTGTGTTTCTTGTAAGGCGAGCTAGTGTTTGTTTCCCAGTCAGAAATGGAGTTGAATCCCATGCAGTTTCTGGTCCTACGAGCAAGAGGTGTTTTCTGGTAAGGAAAGTCATTATTGCGCTCCCATTTACATACACAATGCAAAGAGCACTCGCGTCTGTTCCCAGCAAGTACAGTGTATTGGACTGAAGAGGATCTACTGTTCTTGTCAGTTTCCTAAGCAGAGTTGAACTACATATGGTCCGTGTGTGTAGGAAGCATAGTTCTTTTGTTCTGAGCAAGCTCACTGTTAGGACCCCAAAGGAAACACAGTAGAGTAGAAGAGTGCTCTTTTCTCAAAAGCAGAGTGTGTTTCTTGTAAGGCGAGCTAGCGTTTGTTTCCCAGTCCTAAATGGAGCTGAATCACATGCAGTTTCTGGTCCTACGATCAAGAGTTGTTTTCTGGTAAGGAAAGTCACTATTGCGCTCCCATTGCCATACACAGTGCAAATAGCACTGGCTTCTGTTCCCAGCAAGTACAGTGTATTGGACTGAAGAGGAGCTACTGTTCTTGTCAGTTTACTAAGCAGAGTTGAACTAGATATGGCCCGTGTGTGTAGGAAGCACAGTTCTTTTGTTCTGAGCAAGCTCAATGTATGGACCCCATAGGAAACACAGTAGAGTAGAAGAGTGCTCTTTTCTCAAAAGCAGAGTGTGTTTCTTGTAAGGCGAGCTAGTGTTTGTTTCCCAGTCAGAAATGGAGTTGAATCCCATGCAGTTTCTGGTCCTACGAGAAAGAGGTGTTTTCTCCTAATGAAAGTCACTATTGCGCTCCCTTTTATATACACAGTGCAAATAGCACTCACGTCTGTCCCAGCAAGTACAGTGTATTGGACTGAAGAGGAGATACTGTTCTTGTCAGTTTCCTAAGCAGAGTTGAACTACATATGGTCCGTGTGTGTAGGAATCACAGTTCTTTTGTTCTGAGCAAGCTCACTGTTCGGACCCCATAGGAAACACAGTAGAGTAGAAGAGTGCTCTTTTCTCAAAAGCAGAGTGTGTTTCTTGTAAGGCGAGCTAGCGTTTGTTTCCCAGTCCTAAATGGAGTTGAATCACATGCAGTTTCTTGTCCTACAAGCAAGAGTTGTTTTCTGGTAAGAAGAGGCACTATTGAGCTCCCATTGTCATACACAGGGCAAATAGCACTGGCCTCTGTTCCCAGCATCTACAGTTTATTGGACTGAAGAGGATCTACTGTTCTTGTCAGTTTCCTAAGCAGAATTGAACTAGATATGGCCGTATTTGTAGGAAGCACAATTCTTTTGTTCTGAGCAAGCTCACTGTTCTGGTCCTATAGGAAACACAGTAGAGTAGAAGAGTGCTCTTTTCTCAAAAGCAGAGTGTGTTTCTTGTAAGGCGAGCTAGCGTTTGTTTCCCAGTCCTAAATGGAGTTGAATCACATGCAGTTTTTGGTCCTATGAGCAAGAGTTGTTTTCTGGTAAGGAAAGTCACTATTGCGCTCCATTTTCCATACACAGTGCAAATAGCACTCGTGTCTGTTCAAAGCTAGTACAGTGTATTGGACTGAAGCGGAGCTACTGTTCTTGTCAGTTTGCTAAGCAGAGTTGAACTAGATATGGCCCCTGTGTGTAGGAAGCACAGTTCTATTGTTCTGAGCAAGCTCACTGTTCGGACCCCATAGGAAACACAGTAGAGTAGAAGAGTGCTCTTTTCTCAAAAGCAGAGTGTGTTTCTAGTAAGGCAAGCTAGCGTTTATTTCCCAGTCGTAAATGGAGTTGAATCACATGCAGTTTTTGGACCTATGAGCAAGAGTTGTTTTCTGGTAAGCAAAGTCACTATTGCGCTCCCGTTTCCATACACAGTGCAAATAGCAATCGCATCTCTTCCCAGGAAGTACAGTTTATTGGACTGAAGCAGAGCTACTGTTCTTGTCAGGTTCCTAAGCAGAGTTGAACTAGATATGGCCCCTGTGTGTAGGGAGCACAGTTCTTTTGTTCTGAGCAAGCTCACTTTTCGGACCATATAGAAACACAGAAGAATAGAAGAGTGCTCTTTTCTCAAAAGCAGAGTGTGTTTCTTGTAAGGCGAGCTAGTGTTTGTTCCCCAGTCAGAAATGGAGTTGAATCCCATGCAGTTTCTGGTCCTACGAGCAAGAGGTGTTTTCTGATAAGAAGAGTCACTATTGCGCTCCCTTTGCCATACACAGTGCAAATAGCACTCACGTCTGTTCCAGCAAGTACAGTGTATTGGACTGAAGAGGAGATACTGTTCTTGTCAGTTTCCAGTGGAGTTGAACTAGATATGGCCCGTGTGTTTAGGAAGCACAGTTCTTTTGTTCTGAGCAAGCTCAATGTTCGGACCGCATAGGAAACACAGTAGAGTAGAAGAGTGCTCTTTTCTCAAAAGCAGAGTGTGTTTCTTGTAAGGCGAGCTAGCGTTTGTTTCCCAGTCCTAAATGGAGTTGAATCACATGCAGTTTTTGGTCCTACGAGCAAGAGTTGTTTCTGGTAAGGAAAGTCACTATTGCGCTCCCTTTGCCATCCACAGTTCAAATAGCACTCGCGTCTCTTCCAGCAAGTACAGTGTATTGGACTGAAGAGGAGATACTGTTCTTGTCAGTTTCCTAAGCAGAGTTGAACTAGATATGGCCCATGTGTGTAGGAAGCACAGTTCTTTTTTTCTGAGCAAGCTCACTGTTCGGACCCCATAGGAAACACAGTAGAGTAGAAGAGTGCTCTTTTCTCAAAAGCAGTGTGTGTTTCTTGTAAGGAGAGTTAGCGTTTGTTTCCCAGTCCTAAATGGAGTTGAATCACATGCAGTTTCTTGTCCTACAAGCAAGAGTTGTTTTCTGGTAAGAAGAGTCACTATTGCGCTCCCATTGTCATACACAGGGCAAATAGCACTGGCGTCTGTTCCCAGCATATACAGTGTATTGGACTGAAGAGGATCTACTGTTCTTGTCAGTTTCCTAAGCAGAATTGTACTAGATATAGCCGTATTTGTAGGAAGCACAGTTCTTTTGTTCTGAGCAAACTCACTGTTCTGGCCCTATAGGAAACACCGTAGAGTAGAAGAGTGCTCTTTTCTCAAAAGCAGAGTGTGTTTCTTGTAAGGCGAGCTAGTGTTTGTTTCCCAGTCAGAAATGGAGTTGAATCCCATGCAGTTTCTGGTCCTACGAGAAAGAGGTGTTTTCTCCTAAGGAAAGTCACTATTGCGCTCCCTTTTATATACACAGTGCAAATAGCACTCACGTCTGTCCCAGCAAGTACAGTGTATTGGACTGAAGAGGAGATACTGTTCTTGTCAGTTTCCTAAGCAGAGTTGAACTAGATATGGTCCGTGTGTGTAGGAAGCACAGTTCTTTTGTTCTGAGCAAGCTCACTGTTCGGACCCCATAGGAAACACAGTAGAGTAGAAGAGTGCTCTTTTCTCAAAAGCAGAGTGTGTTTCTTGTAAGGCGAGCTAGCGTTTGTTTCCCAGTCCTAAATGGAGTTGAATCACATGCAGTTTCTTGTCCTACAAGCAAGAGTTGTTTTCTGGTAAGAAGAGGCACTATTGAGCTCCCATTGTCATACACAGGGCAAATAGCACTGGCCTCTGTTCCCAGCATCTACAGTTTATTGGACTGAAGAGGATCTACTGTTCTTGTCAGTTTCCTAAGCAGAATTGAACTAGATATGGCCGTATTTGTAGGAAGCACAATTCTTTTGTTCTGAGCAAGCTCACTGTTCTGGTCCTATAGGAAACACAGTAGAGTAGAAGAGTGCTCTTTTCTCAAAAGCAGAGTGTGTTTCTTGTAAGGCGAGCTAGCGTTTGTTTCCCAGTCCTAAATGGAGTTGAATCACATGCAGTTTTTGGTCCTATGAGCAAGAGTTGTTTTCTGGTAAGGAAAGTCACTATTGCGCTCCATTTTCCATACACAGTGCAAATAGCACTCGTGTCTGTTCAAAGCTAGTACAGTGTATTGGACTGAAGCGGAGCTACTGTTCTTGTCAGTTTGCTAAGCAGAGTTGAACTAGATATGGCCCCTGTGTGTAGGAAGCACAGTTCTATTGTTCTGAGCAAGCTCACTGTTCGGACCCCATAGGAAACACAGTAGAGTAGAAGAGTGCTCTTTTCTCAAAAGCAGAGTGTGTTTCTAGTAAGGCAAGCTAGCGTTTATTTCCCAGTCCTAAATGGAGTTGAATCACATCCTGTTTTTGGTCCTACGAGCAAGAGTTGTTTTCTGGTAAGGAAAGTCACTGTTGCACTCCCATTGCCATACACAGTGCAAATAGCACTCGCATCTGTTCCCAGCAAGTACAGTGTATTGGACTGAAGAGGAGATACTGTTCTTGTCAGTTTGCTAAGCAGAGTTGAACTAGATATGGCCCATGTGTGTAGGAAGCACAGTTCTTTTGTTCTGAGCAAGCTCACTGTTCGGGCCCCATAGGATACACAGTAGAGTAGAAGAGTGCTCTTTTCTCAAAAGCAGAGTGTGTTTCTTGTAAGGAGAGCTAGAGTTTGTTTCCCAGTCCTAAATGGAGTTGAATCACACGCAGTTTTTGGTCCTATGAGCAAGAGTTGTTTTCTGGTAAAAAAAACGTCACTATTGCGCTCCCATTTCCGTACACAATGCAAATAGCACTCGCTTCTGTTCCCAGCAAGTACAGTGTATTGGACTGAAGAGGAGCTACTGTTCTTGTCAGTTTCCTAAGCAGAGTTGAACTAGATGTGGCCCATGTGTGTAGTAAGCACAGTTCTTTTGTTCTGAGCAAGCTCACTGTTCAGACCCCATAGGAAAAACAGTAGAGTAGAAGAGTGTTCTTTACTCAAAAGCAGAGTGTGTTTCTTGTAAGGCGAGCTAGCGTTTGTATCCCAGTCCTAAATGGAGTTGAATCACATGAGGTTTCTTTTCCTATGAGAAAGAGTTGTTTTCTGGTAAGAAGAGTCACTATTGTGCTCCCATTGTCATACACAGGGCAAATAGTACTGGCGTCTGTTCCCAGCATGTACAGTGTATTGGACTGAAGCAGAGCTACTGTTCTTGTCAGTTTCCTAAGCAGAATTGAACTAGATATGGTCGTATTTGTAGGAAGCACAGTTCTTTTGTTCTGAGCAAACTCACTGTTCGGACCCCATAGGAAACACAGTAGAGTAGAAGAGTGCTCTTTTCTCAAAAGCAGAGTGTGTTTCTTGTAAGGCGAGCTAGTGTTTGTTTCCCAGTCAGAAATGGAGTTGAATCCCATGCAGTTTCTGGTCCTATGTGTAAGAGTTGTTTTCTGATAAGAAGAGTCACTATTGTGCTCCTATTGCCATACACAGGGCAAAGAGCACTCGTGTCTGTTCCCAGCTAGTACAGTGTATTGGACTGAAGAGGAGCTACCGTTCCTGTCAGTTTCCTAAGCAGAGTTGAAGTAGATATGGCCCCTGTGTGTGGGAAGCACAGTTCTTTTGTTCTGAGCAAGCTCACTGTTCGGACCCCATAGGAAACACAGTAGAGTAGAAGAGTGCTCTTTTCTCAAAAGCAGAGTGTGTTTCTTGTAAGGTGAGCTAGCGTTTGTGTCCCTGTCCTAAATGAAGTTGAATCACATCCAGTTTTTGGTCCTACGAGCAAGAGTTGTTTTCTGGTAATAAAGTCACTGTTGTGCTCCCATTGCCATACACAGTGTAAATAGCACTCGCATCTGTTCCCAGCAAGAACAGTGTATTGGAATGAAGCGGAGCTACTGTTCTTGTCAGTTTCCTAAGCAGAGTTGAACTAGATATGGCCCGTGTGTGTAGGAAGCCCACTTCTTTTGTTCTGAGCAAGCTCACTGTTCGGACCCCATAGGAAACACAGTAGAGTAGAAGAGTGCTCTTTTCTCAAAAGCAGAGTGTGTTTCTTGTTAGGCGAGCTAGCATTTGTTTCCCAGTCCTAAATGGAGTTGAATCACAAGCAGATTCTTGTCCTACGAGCAAGAGTTGTTTTCTGGTAAGAAGAGTCACTATTGCGCTCCCTTTGTCATACACAGGGCAAATAGCACTGGCGTCTGTTCCCAGCATGTACAGTGTATTGGACTGAACAGGAGCTACTGTTCTTTTCAGTTTCCTAAGCAGAATTGAACTAGATATGGCTGTATTTGTAGGAAGCACAGTTCTTTTGTTCTGAGCAAGCTCACTCTTCTGGCCCTATAAGAAACACAGTAGACTAGAAGAGTGCTCTTTTCTCAAAAGCAGAGTGTGTTTCTTGTAAGGCGAGCTAGCGTTTGTTTCCCAGTCCTAAATGGAGTTGAATCACATGCAGTTTTTGGTCCTATGAGCAAGAGTTGTTTTCTGGTAATAAAGTCAGTATTGCGCTCCCATTGCCATACACAATGCAAATAGCAATCGCATCTGTTCCCAGCAAGTACAGTGTATTGGACTGAAGCGGAGCTACTGTTCTTGTCAGTTTCCTAAGCAGATTTGAACTAGATATGAACCGTGTGTGTAGGAAGCACAGTTCTTTTGTTCTGAGCAAGCTCACTGTTCGAACTCCATAGGAAACACAGTAGAGTAGAAGAGTGCTTTTTTCTCAAAAGCAGAGTGTGTTTCTCGTAAGGCGAGCTAGTGTTTGTTTCCCAGTCAGAAATGGAGTTGAATCCCATGCAGTTTCTTGTCCTATGAGTAAGAGTTGTTTTCTGATAAGAAGAGTCACTATTGTGCTCCTATTGCCATACACAGGGCAAATAGCACTCGCGTCTGTTCCCAGCAAGTACAGTGTATTGGACTGAAGAGGAGCTACCGTTCTTGTCAGTTTCCTAAGCAGTGTTGAACTAGATATGGCCCGTGTGTGTAGGAAGCACAGTTCTTTTGTTCTGAGCAAGCTCACTGTTCGGACCCCAGAGGAAACACAGTAGAGTAGAAGAGTGCTCTTTTCTCAAAAGCAGAGTGTGTTTCTTGTAAGGCGAGATAGCGTTTGTTTCCCAGTTCTAAATGGAGTTGAATCACATGCAGTTTTTGGTCCTACGAGCAAGAGTTGTTTTCTGCTATTAAAGTCACTATTGCACTCCCTTTGCCATACACAGTGCAAAGAGCACTCGCATCTGTTCCCAGCAAGTACAGTGTATTGGACTGAAGCGGAGCTACTGTTCTTGTCAGTTTCCTAAGCAGAGTTGAACTAGATATGGCCCGTGTGTGTAGGAAGCACAGTACTTTTGTTCTGATCAAGCTCACTGTTCAGACCCCCTTGAAAACACAGTAGAGTAGAAGAGTGCTCTTTTCTCAAAAGCAGAGTGTGTTTTTTGTAAGGCGAGCTAGCGTTTGTTTCCCAGTCCTAAATGGAGTTGAATCACATGCAGTTTTTTGTCCTACGACCAAGAATTGTTTTCTGGTAAGGAAAGTCACTATTGCGCTCCCATTTACATACACAGTGCAAATAGCACTCGCGTCTGTTCCCAGCAAGTACAGTGTATTGGACTTAAGCGTAGCTACTGTTCTTGTCAGTTTCCTAAGCAGAGTTGAACTAGATATGGCCCCTGTGTGTAGGAAGCACAGTTCTTTTGTTCTGAGCAAGCTCACTATTCGGACCCCATAGGAAACACAGTAAAGTAGAAGTGTGCTCTTTTCTCAAAATCAGAGTGTGTTTCTTGTAAGGAGAGCTAGTGTTTGTTTCCCAGTCAGAAATGGAGTTGAATCCCATGCAGTTTCTGGTCCTATGAGCAAGAGTTGTTTTCTGATATGAAGGGTCACTATTTTGCTCCTATTGCCATACACAGTGCAAATAGCTCTCGCCTCTGTTCCCAGCAATTACAGTGTATTGGACTGCATAGGAGTTACTGTTCTTGTCAGTTTCCTAAGCAGAGTTGAACTACATATGGTCCGTGTGTGTAGGAAGCACAGTTCTTTTGTTCAGAGCAAGCTCACTGTTCGGACCCCATAGGAAACACAGTAGTGTAGAAGAGTGCTCTTTTCTCAAAAGCAGAGTGTGTTTCTTGTAAGGCGAGCTAGCATTTTTTTTCCCGTCCTAAATGGAGCTGAATCACATGCAGTTTCTGGTCCTACGAGCAAGAGTTGTTTTCTGGTAAGGAAAGTCACTATTGCGCTCCCATTGCCATACACAGTGCAAATAGCCCTCACATCTGTTCCCAGCAAGTACAGTGTATTGGACTGAAGCGGGGCTACTGTTCTTGTCAGTTTCCTAAGCAGAGTTGAACTAGATATGGCCCGTGTGTGTAGGAAGCACAGTTCTTTTGTTCTGAGCAAGCACAATGTTCGGACCCCATAGGAAACACAGTAGAGTAGAAGAGTGCTTTTTTCTCAAAAGCAGAGTGTGTTTCTTGTAAGGCGAGCTAGCGTTTGTTTCCCAGTCCTAAATGGAGTTGAATCACATGCTGTTTTTGTTCCTACGAGCAAGAGTTGATTTCTGGTAATAAAGTCACTGTTGCGCTCCCATTGCCATACACAGTGTAAATAGCACTCGCATCTGTTCCCAGCAAGTACAGTGTATTGGACTGAAGCGGAGCTACTGTTCTTGTCAGTTTCCTAAGCAGAGTTGAACTAGATATGGCCCCTGTGTGTAGGAAGCACAGTTCTTTTGTTCTGAGCAAGCTCACTGTTCGGACCCCATAGGATACACAGTCGAGTAGAAGAGTGCTCTTTTCTCAAAAGCAGAGTGTATTTCTTGTTAGGCGAGCTAGCGTTTGTTTCCCAGTCCTAAATGGAGTTGAATCACATGCAGTTTCTGGTCCTAAGAGCAAGATTTGTTTTCTGGAAAGAAGAGTCACTATTGCGCTCCCATTGTCATACACAGGGCAAGTAGCACTGGGGTCTGTTCCCAGCATGTACAGTGTATTGGACTGAACAATAGCTACTGTTCTTTTCAGTTTCCTAAGCAGAATTGAACTATATATGGCAGTATTTGTATGAAGCACAGTTCTTTTGATCTGAGCAAGCTCACTGTTCTGGCCCTATAGGAAACACAGTAAAGCAGAAGAGTGCTCTTTTCTCAAAAGCAGAGTTTGTTTCTTGTAAGGCGAGCTAGCATTTGTTTCCCAGTCCTAAACGGAGTTGAATCACATGCAGTTTTTGGTCCTACGAGCAAGAGTTGTTTTCTGGTGAGGAAAGTCACTATTGTGCTCCCATTTCTATACACAGTGCAAATAGCACTCGCGTCTGTTCCCAGAAATTACAGTGTATTGGACTGAAGCGGAGCTACTGTTCTTGTCAGTTTCCTAAGCATGGTTGAACTAGATATGGCCCACGTGTATAGGAAGCACAGTTCTTTTGTTCTGAGCAAATTCACTGTTCTGGCCCAATAGGAAACACACTAGAGTAGAAGAGTGCTCTTTTCTCAAAAGCAGAGTGTGTTTCTTGTAAGGCGAGCTAGCATTTGTTTCCCAGTCCTAAGTGGAGTTGAATCACATGCAGTTTTTGGTCCTCCGACCAAGATTTGTTTTCTGGTAAGGAAAGTCACTATTGCGCTCCCATTTCTATACACAGTGCAAATAGCACTCGTGTCTGTTCCCAGCAATTACAGTGTATTGGACTGAAGCGGAGCTACTGTTCTTGTCAGTTTCCTAAGCAGAGTTGAACTAGATATGGCCCCTGTGTGCAGGAAGCACAGTTCTTTTGTTCTGAGCAAGCTCACTATTCGGACCCCATAGGAAACACAGTAGAGTAGAAGAGTGCTCTTTTCTCAAAATCAGAGTGTCTTTCTTGTAAGGCGAGCTAGTGTTTGTTTCCCAGTCAGAAATGGAGTTGAATCCCATGCAGTTTCTGGTTCTATGAGTAAGAGTTGTTTTCTGATAAGAAGAGTCACTATTATGCTCCTGTTGCCATACACAGTGCAAATTGCACTCGCGTCTGTTCCCAGCTAGTACAGTGTATTGGACTGAAGAGCAGCTACCGTTCTTGTCAGTTTCCTAAGCAGAGTTGAACTAGATATGGCCCGTGTGTGTAGGAAGCACAGTTCTTTTGTTCTGAGCAAGCTCAATGTTCGGACCCCATAGGAAACACAGTAGAGTAGAAGACTGCTCTTTTCTCAAAAGCAGAGTGTATTTCTTTTAAGGCGAGCTAGCGTTTGTTTCCCAGTCCTAAATGGAGTTGAATCACATGCAGTTTTTGGTCCTACGAGCAAGAGTTGTTTTCTGGTAATAAAGTCACTGTTGCGCTCCCATTGCCATACACAGTGTAAATAGCACTCGCATCTGTTCCCAGCAAGTACAGTGTATGGGACTGAAGAGGAGCTACTGTTCTTGTCAGTTTCCTAAGCAGAGTTGAACTAGATATGGCCCGTGTGTGTAGGAAGCACAGTACTTTTGTTCTGATCAAGCTCACTGTTCAGACCCCCTAGAAAACACAGTAGAGTAGAAGAGTGCTCTTTTCTCAAAAGCAGAGTGTGTTTTTTGTAAGGCGAGATAGCGTTTGTTTCCCAGTCCTAAATGGAGTTGAACCACATGCAGTTTCTGGTCCTACAAGCAAGAGTTGTTTTCTATTAAGACGAGTCACTATTGCGCTCCCATGTCATACACAGGGCAAATAGCACTGGTGTCTGTTCCCAGCATTTACAGTGTACTGGACTGAAGAGGAGCTACTGTTCTTGTCAGTTTCCTAAGCAGAGTTGAACTAGATATAGCCCGTGTGTGTAGGAAACACAGTTCTTTTGTTCTGAGTAAGCTCACTCTTCGGACCATATAGGAAACACAGTAGAGTAGAAGTGTGCTCTTTTCTCAAAAGCAGAGTGTATTTCTTGTAAGGCGAGCTAGTGTTTGTTTCCCAGTCATAAATGGTGTTGAATGCCATGCAGTTTCTGTTCCTACGAGCAAGAGTTGTTTTCTGGTAAGGAAAGTCACTATTGCGCTCCCATTGCCATACACAGTGCAAATAGCACTGGAGTCTGTTCCCAGCAAGTACAGTGTATTGTACTGAAGAGGAGCTACTGTTCTTGTCAGTTTCCTAAGCAGAGTTGAACTGGATATGGCCCGTGTGTGTAGGAAGCACACTTCTTCTGTTCTGAGCAAGCTCACTGTTCGGATCCATAGCAAACACAGTAGAGTAGAAGAGTGCTCTTTTCTCAAAAGCAGAGTGTGTTTCTTGTAAGGCGAGGTAGCGTTTGTTTCCCAGTCCTAAATGGAGTTGAATCCCATGCAGTTTTTGGTCCTACGAGCAAAAGTTGTTTTCTGGAAAGAAGAGTCACTTTTGCGCTCCCATTGCTATACACAGGGCAAAAAGCACTGGCGTCTGTTCCCAGCATGTGCAGTGTATTTGACTGAAGAGGATCTACTGTTCTTGTCAGTTTCCTAAGCAGAGTTGAACTAAATATAGTCGTTGTGTGTAGGAAGCACAGTTCTTTTGTTCTGAGTTGGTCACTCTTCTGGCTCTATAGGAAACACAGTAGAGTAGAAGAGTGCTCTTTTCACGAAAGCAGAGTGTGTTTCTTGTAAGGCGAGCTAGCTTTTGTTTCCCAGTCCTAAATGGAGTTGAATCACATGCAGTTTTGGGTCCCATGAGCAAGAGTTGTTTTCTGGAAAGAAGAGTCACTATTGTGCTCACATTGCCATACACAGTGCAAATAGCACTGGCGTCTGTTCCCAGCAAGTACAGTGTATTGAACTGAAGAGGAGCTACTGTTCTTGTCAGTTTCCTAAGCAGAGTTGAACTAGATATGGCCCGTGTGTGTAGGAAGCACGGTTCTTTTGTTCTGAGCAAGCTCACTGTTGTGGCCCTATAGGAAACACGTTAGAGTAGAAGTGTGCTCTTTTCTCAAAAGAAGAGTGTGTTTCTTGTAATGCGAGCTAGCATTTTTTTCCAGGTTCTAAATGGAGTTGAATCACATGCATTTTCTGGTCCTATGAGCAAGAGTTGTTTTCTGGTAAGAAGAGTCACTATTGCGCTCCCACTGTAATACACAGGGCAAATAGCACTGGCGTCTATTCCCAGCATGTACAGTGTATTGGACTGAAGAGGATCTACTCTTCTTGTCAGTTTCCTAAGCAGAATTGAACTAGATATGGACGTTTGTATAGTAAGCACAGTTTTTTTGTTATGAGCAAGCTCACTGTTTTGGCCCTATAGGAAACACAGTAGAGTAGAAGAGTGCCCTTTTCTCAAAGGCAGAGTGTGTTTCGTGTAAGGCGAGCTAGCGTTTGTTTCCCAGTCCTAAATTGAGTTGAATCACATGCAGTTTCTAGTTCTAGGAGCAAGAGTTGTTTTCTGGTAAGAAGAGTCACTATTGCGCTCCCATTGTCATACACAGGGCAAATAGCACTGGCGTCTGTTCCCAGCATGTACAGTGTATTGGACTGAAGAGGATCTACTTTTCATGTCATTTACCTCTGCAGAATTGATCTAGATATGGCCTGTGTGCGTAGGAAGCACACTTCTTTTGTCTGAGCAAGCTCACTGTTCTGGTTCTATAGGAAACACAGTAGAGTAGAAGAGTGCTCTTTTCTCAAAAGCAGAGTGTGTTTCTTGTAAGGCCAGCTGGCGTTTGTTTCCAGTCCTAAATGGAGTTGAATCACATGCAGTTTTTGGTCCTATGAGCAAGAGTTGTTTTCTGGTAAGAAGAGTCATTAATGCGCTCCCATTTCCATAAACAGTGCAAATAGCACTCGTGTCTGTTCCCAGCAAGTACAGTGTTTTGTACTGAGGAGGAGCTTCTGTTCTTGTCAGTTTCCTAAGCAGAGTTGAACTAGATATGGCCCGTGTGTGTAGGAAGCACAGTTATTTTGTTCTGAGCAAGCTCACTGTTCGGCACCATAGGAAACACAGTAGAGTAGATGAGTGGTCTTTTCTCAGAAGCAGAATGTGTTTCTTCTAAGGCGAGCTAGCGTTTGTTTCCCAGTCCTAAATGGAGTTGAATCACATGCAGTTTTTCGTCCTACCAGCAAGAGTTGTTTTCTGGTAGGAAGAGTCACTATTGCGTTCCCATTGTCATACACAGGGCAAATAGCACTGGCGTCTATTCCCAGCATGTACACTGTATTGGACTGAAGAGGATCTACTGTTCTTGTCAGTTTCCTAAGCAGAATTGAACTAGATATGGCCATGTGTGTAGGAAGCACAGTTCTTTTTTTCTGAGCAAGCTCACTGTTTTGGCCCTATAGGAAACACACTAGAGTAGAAGAGTGCTCTTTTCTCAAAAGCAGAGTGTGTTTCTTGTAAGGCGAGCTAGCGTTTGTTTCCCAGTCCTAAATTGAGTTGAATCACATGCAATTTCTGTTCCTACGAGCAAGAGTTGTTTTCTGGTAAGAAGAGTCACTATTTCGCTCCCATTGTCATACGCAGGGCAAATAGCACTGGTGTCTGTTCCCAGCATGTACACTGTATTGGACTGAAGAGGAGCTACTGTTCTTGTCAGTTTCCGATGAAGAGTTGAACTAGATATGGCCCCTGTGTTTAGGAAGCACATTTCTATTGTTCTGAGCAAGCTTACTGTTCTGGCCCTATAGGAAAAACAGTAGAGTAGAAGAGTACTCTTTTCTCAAAAGCAGAGTGTGTTTCTTGTAAGGCGAGCTAGCGTTTGTTTCCCAGTCCTAAATGGAGTTGAATCACATGCAGTTTCTGGTTCTACAAGCAAGAGTATTTTCTGGTAAGAAGAGTCACTATTGTGCTCCCATTGTCACACACATGGCAAATAGCACTGGCATTTGTTCCCAGCATGTACAGTGTATTGGACTGAAGAGGATCTACTGTTCTTGTCAGGTTCCTAAGCAGAGTTGAACTATATATGTCCCGTGTGTGTATGAAGCACATTTCTTTTGTTCTGAGCAAGCTCACTGTTCTGGCCCTATAGGAAACACAGTAGAGTAGAAGAATGCTCTTTTCTCAAAAGCAGAGTGTGTTTCTTGTAAGGCAAGCTAGCGTTTGTTTCCCAGTCCTAAATGAGTTGAATCCCATGCAGTTTCTGGTCCTAGGAGCAAGAGTTGTTTTGTGGTAAGAAGAGTCACTATTGCGCTCCCATTGTCATACACAGTGCAAATAGCACTGGCGTCTGTTCCCAGCAATACAGTGTATTGGACTGAAAGGGATCTACTGTTCTTGTCAATTTCCTAAGCAGAATTGAACTAGATATGGCCCCTGTGTGTAGGAAGCACAGTTATTGTGTTCTGAGCAAGCTCACTGTTCGGAACCCATAGGAAACACAGTAGAGTAGAAGTGTGCCCTTTTCTCAAATCAGAGCTTGTTTCTTGTAAGGCAAGCTAGCGTTTGTTTCCCAGTCCTAAATGGAGTTGAATCACATGCAGTTTCTGGTCCTAAGAGCCAGAGTTGTTTTCTGGTAAGAAGGGTCACTATTGTGCTCCCATTGCTGTACACAGTACAAATAGCACTCGTCTGTTTCCAGCAAGTACAGTGTATTGGACTGAAGAGGAGCTACTATTCTCGTCAGTTTCCTAAGCAGAGTTGAACTAGATATGGCCATGTGTGTAGGAAGCACAGTTCTTTTGTTCTGAGCAAGCTCACTGTTCTGGCCCTATAGGAAACACAGTAGAGTACAAGAGTGCTCTTTTCTCAAAAACAGAGTGTGTTTCTTGTAAGGCGAGATAGCATTTGTTTCCCAGTCCTAAATGGAGTTGAATCACATGCAGTTTCTGTTCCTACGAGCAAGAGTTGTTTTCTGGTAAAAAAAAGTTACTATTGCGCTCCCAATGCCGTACACAGTGCAAATAGCACTCGCGTCTGTTCCCAGCAAGTACAGTGTATTGGACTGAAGAGGACCTACTGTTCTTGTCAGTTTCCTAAGCAGAGTTGAACTAGATATGGCCGTGTGTGCAGGAAGCACAGTTCTTTTGTTCTGAGCAAACTCTCTGTTCTGGCCCTATAAGAAACACGGTAGAGTAGAAGAGTGCTCTTTTCTCAAAAGCAGAGTGTGTTTCTTGTAAGGCAAGCTAGCGTTTGTTTCCCAGTCCTAAATGGAGTTGAATCCCATGCAGTTTCTGGTCCTAGGAGCAAGAGTTGTTTTGTGGTAAGAAGAGTCACTATTGTGCTCCCATTGTCATACACAGTGCAAATAGCACTAGCATCTGTTCTCAGCAAGTACAGTGTATTGGACTGAAGAGGAGCTACTGTTCTCGTCAGTTTCCTATGCAGAGTTGAACTAGATATTGCCTGTGTGTGTAGGAAGCACAGTTCTTTGGTCTGAGCAAGCTCACTGTTCTGGCGCTATAGGAAAGACAGTAGAGTAGAAGAGTGCTCTTTTCTCAAAAGCAGAGTGTGTTTCTTGTAAGGCTAGCTAGCGTTTGTCCAAGTCCTAAATGGAGTTGAATCACATGCAGTTTCTGGTCCTATGAGCAAGAGTTGTTTTCTGGTAAGAAGAGACACTATTGGGCTCCCATTGCCATACACAGGGCAAATAGCACGAGCGTCTGTTCCCAGCATGTAGAGTGTATTGGTCTGAAGAGGAGCCACTGTTCTTGTCAGTTTCCTAAGCAGAATTGAACTGGATATGGCCATGTGTATAGGAAGCACAGTTCTTTTGTTCTGAGCAAGCTCACTGTACTGGACCTATGGGAAACACAGTAGAGTAGAAGAGTGCTCTTTTCTCAAAAGCAGAGTGTGTTTCTTGTAAGGCGATCTAGCGTTTGTTTCCCAGTCCTAAATGGAGATGAATCACATGCATTGTTTGGTCCTACGAGCAAGAGTTGTTTTCTGTTAAGGAAAGTCACTATTGTGCTCCCATTGCCATACACAGTGCAAATAGCACTCGCTTCTGTTCCCAGCAAGTACAGTGTATTGGACTGAAGTGGAGCTACTGTTGTTGTCAGTTTCCTAAGCAGAGTTGAACTAGATATGGCCCGTGTGTTTAGGAAGCACAGTTTTTTTGTTCTGAGCAAGCTCACTGTTCTGGCCCTATAGGAAACACAGTAGAGTAGAGGAGGGCTCTTTTCTCAAAAGCAGAGTGTGTTTCTTCGAGGCAAGCTAGTGTTTGTTTCCAATTCAGAAATGGAGTTGAATCCCATGAAGTTTCTAGTCAAACGAGCAAGAGTTGTTTTCTGGTAAGAAGAGTCACTATTGCGCTCCCATTGTCATACACAGTGCAAATAGCACTCGCGTCGGTTCCCAGCAAGTACAGTGTATTGGACTGAAGGGGACCTACTGTTCTTGTCAGTTTCCTAAGCAGAATTGAACTAGATATGGCCCGTGTGTGTAGGAAGCACAGTTCTTTTGTTCTGAGCAAGCTCACTGTTCGGACCCCATAGGAAACACAGTAGAGTAGAAGTGTGCTCTTTTCTCAAATCAGAGCTTGTTTCTTGTAAGGCAAGCTAGCGTTTGTTTACCAGTCCTAAGTGGAGTGAATCACATGCAGTTTCTGGTCCTAAGAGCCAGAGTTGTTTTCTGGTAAGAGGGGTCACTATTGTGCTCCCATTGCTGTACACAGTACAAATAGCACTCGTCTGTTCCCAGCAAGTACAGTGTATTGGACTAAGAGGAGCTACTGTTCTCGTCAGTTTCCTAAGCAGAGTTGAACTAGATATGGCCCGTGTGAGTAGGAAGCACAGTTCTTTTGTTCTGAGCAAGCTCACTGTTCTGGCCCTATAGGAAACACAGTGGCGTACAAGAGTGCTCTTTTCTCAAAAGCAGAGTGTGGTTCTTGTAAGGCGAGATAGCATTTGTTTCCCAGTCCTAAATGGAGTTGAATCACATGCAGTTTCTGTTCCTACGAGCAAGAGTTGTTTTCTGGTAAAAAGAGTCACTATTGCGCTCCCAATTCCGTACACAGTGCAAATAGCACTCGCGTATGTTCCCAGCAAGTACAGTGTATTGGACTGAAGAGGAGCTACTGTTCTTGTCAGTTTCCTAAGCAGAGTTGAACTAGATATGGCCCGTGTTTGTAGGATGCACAATTCTTTTCTTCTGAGCAATCTCACTGTTCTGGCCCTATAGGAAACACAGTAGAGTAGAAGAGTGCATTTCTCTCAAAAGCAGAGTCTGTTTCTTGTAAGGCGAGCTAGCGTTTGTTTCCCAGTCCTAATTGGAGTGGAATCACATACAGTTTTTGGTCCTACACGCAAGAGTTGTTTTCTGGTAAGGAAAGTCACTATTGCGCTCCCATTGCCATACACAGTGCAAATAGCACTCGCATTAGTTCCCAGCAAGTATAGTGTATTGGACTGAAGAGGAGCTACTGTTCTTGTCAGTTTCCTAAGCAGAATTGAACTGGATATGGCCATTTGTGTAGGAAGCACAGATCTTTTGTTCTGAGCAAGCTCACTGTACTGGCCCTATAGGAAACACAGTAGAATAGAAGAGTGCTCTTTTCTCAAAAGCAGAGTGTGTTTATTGTAAGGCGAGCTATCGTTTGTTTCCCAGTCCTAAATGGAGTTGAATCACATGCAGTTTTTGGTCCTATGAACAAGAGTGGTTTTCTGGTAAGGAAAGTCACTATTGCGCTCCCATTGACACACACAGTGCAAATAGCACTCCCGTCTGTTCCCAACAAGTACAGTGTATTGGACTATAGAGGAGCTACTGTTCTTGTCAGTTTCCTAAGCAGAACTGAACTAGATATGGCCCATGTGTGTAGGAAGCACAGTTCTTTTGTTCTGAGCAAGCTCACTGTTCGGACCCCATAGGAAACACAGTAGAGTAGAAGTGTACCCTATTCTCAAGAGCAGAGCATGTTTCTTGTAAGGCGAGCTAGCGTTTGTTTCCCAGTCCTAAGTGGAGTTGAATCACATGCAGTTTCTGGTCCTAAGAGCAAAAGTTGTTTTCTGGTAAGAAAAGTCACTATTGTGCTCCTATTACTGTACACAGTGCAAATAGCACTCGGGTCTGTTCTCAGCAAGTACAGTGCATTGGAGTGAAGAGGAGCTACTGTTCTCGTCAGTTTCCTAAGTAGAGTTGAACTAGATATGGCCCGTGTGTGTAGGAAGCACAGATCTTTTGTTCTGAGCAAGCTCACTGTTCTGGCCCTATAGGAGACACAGTAGAGTAAAAGAGTGCTCTTTTCTCAAAAGCAGAGTGTGTTTCTTGTAAGGCAAGCTAGCATGTGTTTCCCAGTCCTAAATGGAGTTGAATCACATGCAGTTTCTGGTCCTACGATCAAGACTTGTATTCTATTAAGAAGAGTTACTATTGCGCTCCCATTGCTGTACACAGTGCAAATAGCACTGGCGTCTGTTCCCAGCATGTACAGTGTATTGGATTGAAGAGGATCTACTGTTCTTGTCAGTTTACTAAACAGAATTGAACTAGATATGGCCGTGTGTTAAAAAAGCACATTTCTTTTGTTCTGAGCAAGCTCACTGTTCTGGCGCTATAGGAAACACAGTAGACTAGAAGAGTGCTCTTTCCTCAAAAGCAGAGTGTTTTTCTTGTAAGGTGAGCTAGCGTTTGTTTCCCAGTCCTAAACGGAGTTGAATGACATGCAGTTTCTGGTCCTATGAGCAAGAGTTGTTTTCTGGTAAGAAGAGTCACTATTACGCTCCCATTGCTGTACACAGTGCAAATAGCACTCGCGTATGTTCCCAGCAAGTACAGTGTATTGGACTGAAGAGGAGCTACTGTTCTTGTCAGTTTCCTAAGCAGAGTTGAACTAGATATGGCCCGTGTTTGTAGGAAGCACAATTCTTTTCTTCTGAGCAATCTCACTGTTCTGGCCCTATAGGAAACACAGTAGAGTAGAAGAGTGCTCTTTTCTCAAAAGCAGAGTCTGTTTCTTGTAAGGCGAGCTAGCGTTTGTTTCCCAGTCCTAAATGGAGTGGAATCACACACAGTTTTTGGTCCTACACGCAAGAGTTGTTTTCTGGTAAGGAAAGTCACTGTTGCGCTCCCATTGCCATACACAGTGCAAATAGCACTCGCATTAGTTCCCAGCAAGTATAGTGTATTGGACTGAAGAGGAGCTACTGTTCTTGTCAGTTTCCTAAGCAGAATTGAACTGGATATGGCCATTTGTGTAGGAAGCACAGATCTTTTGTTCTGAGCAAGCTCACTGTACTGGCCCTATAGGAAACACAGTAGAATAGAAGAGTGCTCTTTTCTCAAAAGCAGAGTGTGTTTATTGTAAGGCGAGCTATCGTTTGTTTCCCAGTCCTAAATGGAGTTGAATCACATGCAGTTTTTGGTCCTATGAACAAGAGTGGTTTTCTGGTAAGGAAAGTCATTATTGTGCTCCCATTGACACACACAGTGCAAATAGCACTCGCGTCTGTTCCCAACAAGTACAGTGTATTGGACTATAGAGGAGCTACTGTTCTTGTCAGTTTCCTAAGCAGAATTGAACTAGATATGGCCCATGTGTGTAGGAAGCACAGTTCTTTTGTTCTGAGCAAGCTCACTGTTCGGACCCCATAGGAAACACAGTAGAGTAGAAGTGTGCCCTATTCTCAAGAGCAGAGCATGTTTCTTGTAAGGCGAGCTAGCGTTTGTTTCCCAGTCCTAAGTGGAGTTGAATCACATGCAGTTTCTGGTCCTAAGAGCAAAAGTTGTTTTCTGGTAAGAAAAGTCACTATTGTGCTCCTATTACTGTACACAGTGCAAATAGCACTCGGGTCTGTTCTCAGCAAGTACAGTGCATTGGAGTGAAGAGGAGCTACTGTTCTCGTCAGTTTCCTAAGCAGAGTTGAACTAGATATGGCCTGTGTGTGTAGGAAGCACAGATCTTTTGTTCTGAGCAAGCTCACTGTTCTGGCCCTATAGGAGACACAGTAGAGTAAAAGAGTGCTCTTTTCTCAAAAGCAGAGTGTGTTTCTTGTAAGGCAAGCTAGCATGTGTTTCCCAGTCCTAAATGGAGTTGAATCACATGCAGTTTCTGGTCCTACGATCAAGAGTTGTATTCTATTAAGAAGAGTTACTATTGCCTCCCTTTGTCATACACAGTGCAAATAGCACTGGCATCTGTTCCCAGCATGTACAGTGTATTGGATTGAAGAGGATCTACTGTTCTTCTCAGTTTACAAAGCCGAGTTGAACTAGATAGGGCCATGTGTGTAGGAAGCACAGTTCTTTTGTTCTGAGCAAGCTAACTGTCCTGGCGCTATATAAAACATAGTAGAGTAGAAGAGTGCTCTTTTCTCAAAAGCAGAGTGTCTTTCTTGTAAGGCGAGCTAGCGATTGTTTCCCAGTCCTAAATGGAGTTGAATCACATGCAGTTTCTGGTCCTACGAGCAAGAGTTGTTTTCTGGTAAGAAAAGTCACTATTGTGCTCCCATTGTCATACACAGTGCAAATAGCACTGGCGTCTGTTTTCAGCAAGTACAGTGTATTGGACTGAAGATGATCTACTGTTCTTGTCAGTTTCCTAAGCAGAATTGAACTAGATATGGCCCGTGTGTGTAGGATGCACAGTTCTTTTCTTCTGAGCAATCTCACTGTTCTGGCACTATAGGAAACACAGTAGAGTAGAAGAGTTCTCTTTTCTCAAAAGTAGAGTGTGTTTCTTGTAAGGCGAGATAGCGTTTGTTTCCCAATCCTAAATGTAGTTGAATCACATACAGTTTTTGGTCCTACAGAAAAGAGTTGTTTTCTGGTAAGGAAAGTCACTATTGTGCTCCCATTGCCATACACAGTGGAAATAGCACTCGCATCTGTTCCCAGCAAGTATAGTGTATTGGACTGAAGAGGAGCTACTGTTCTTGTCAGTTTCCTAAGCAGAATTGAACTGGATATGGCCATTTGTGTAGGAAGCACAGTTCTTTTTTTCTGAGCAAGCTCATTGTACTGGCCCTATAGGAAACACAGTAGCGTAGAAGAGTGCTCTTTTCTCAAAAGCAGAGTGTGTTTCTTGTAAGGCAAGCTAGCGTTTGTTTCCCAGTCCTAAATGGAGTTGAATCACATGCAGTTTTTGTTCCTATGAACAAGAGTTGTTTTCTGGTAAGAAAAATCACTATTGTGCTCCTATTACTGTACACAGTGCAAATAGCACTGGCGTCTGTTCCCAGCAAGTACAGTGTGTTGGACTGAAGAGGAGCTACTGTTCTTGTCAGTTTCCTAAGCAGAGTTGAGCTAGATATGTCCCGTGTGTGTAGGAAGCACAGTACTTTTGTTCTGAGCAAGCTCACTGTGCGGACCCCATAGGAAACACATTGCTCTTTTCTCAAAGCTGAGTGTGTTTCTTGTAAGGCGAGATAGCGTTTGCTTCCCAGACCTAAATGGAGTTGAATCACATGCAGTTTCTGGTCCTAAAAGCAAGAGTTGTTTTCTGGTAAGAAGAGTCACTATTGAGCTCGAATTGTCATACACAGGGCAAATAGCACTGGCGTCTGTTCCCAGCCTGTACAGTGTATTGGACTGAAGAGGATCTATTGTTCTTGTCAGTTTCCTCCGCAGAGTTGAACTAGATATGGCCCGTGTGTGTAGGCAGCACAGTTCTTTTGTTCTGAGCAAGCTCACTGTTCTTGCCCTATAGGAAACACAGTAGAGTAGCAGAGTGCTCTTTTCTCAAAAGCAGAGTGTGTTTCTTGTACGGCGAGCTAGTGTTTGTTTCCAAGTCCTAGATGGAGTTGAATCACATGCAGTTTCTGTTCCTAAGAGCCAGAGTTGTTTTCTGGTAAGAAGGGTCACTATTTTGCTTCCATTGTCATACACAGGGCAAATAGCACTGGCTTCTGTTCCCAGCATGTACAGTGTATTGCACTGAAGAGGATCTACTGCTCTTGTCCATTTCCTAAGCAGAATTGAACTAGATAAGGCCATGTGTGCAGGAAGTACAGTTCTTTTGTTCTGAGCAAGCTCACTGTTCTGGCCCTATAGGAAACACAGTAGAGTAGAAGAGTGCTCTTTTCTCAAAAGCAGAGTGTGTTTCTTGTAAGGCGAGCTAGTGTTTGTTTCCCAGTCCGAAATGGAGTTGAATCACATGCAGTTATTGGTCCTACGCGCAAGAGTTGTTTTCTGGTAAGGAAAGTCACTATTGTGCTTCCATTGCCAAACACAGTGCAAATAGCACTTGCATCTGTTCCCAGCAAATACAGTGTATTGGACTGAAGAGGAGCTACTGTTCTTGTCAGTTTCCTAAGCAGAGTTGAACTAGATATGGCCCGTGTGCGTAGGAAGCACAGTTCTTTTGTTCAGAGCAAGCTCACTGTTCGGACCCCATAGGACACATAGTAGAGAAGAAGACTGCTCTTTTCTCAAAAGCAGAGTATGTTTCTTGTAAGGTGAGCTAGCTTTTGTTTCCCAGTCCTAAATGAATTTGAATCACATGCAGTTTCTGGTCCTACGAGTAGAGTTATTTTTTGGTAAGAAGAGTCACTATTGCGCTCCCAATGCCATACACAGTACAAATAGCACTTGGGTCTGTTCCAATCAAGTACAGTGTATTGGACTAAAGAGGAGCTGCTGTTCTTGCCAGTTTCCTAAGCAGAATTGAACTAGATATGGCCTGTGTGTGTATGAAGCACATTTCTTTTGTTCTGAGCAAGCTGACTGTTCTGGCCCTATAGGAAACACAGTAGAGTAGAAGAGTGCTCTTTTCTCAAAAGCAGAGTGTGTTTCTTGTAAGGCAAGCTAGCATTTGCTTCCCAGTCCTAAATGGAGTTGAATCCCATGCAGTTTCTGGTCCTAGGAGCAAGAGTTGTTTTGTGGTAAGAAGAGTCACTATTGCGCTCCCATTGTCATACACAGTGCAAATAGCACTGGCATCTGTTCCCAGCAAGTACAGTGTATTGGACTGAAGAGGATCTACTGTTCTCGTCAGTTTCCTAAGCAGAGTTGAACTATATATGGCCCGTGTGTGTAGGAAGCTCAGTTCTTTTGTTCTGAGAAAGCTCACTGTTCTGGCCCTATAGGAAACACAGTAGAGTACAAGAGTGCTCTTTTCTCAAAAGCAGAGTGTGTTTTTTGTAAGGCGAGATAGCATTTGTTTTCCAGTCCTAAATGGAGTTGAATCACATGCACTTTCTTTTCCTACGAGCAAGAGTTATTTTCTGGTAAAAAGAGTCACTATTGCGCTCCCAATGCCGTACACAGTGCAAATAGCACTCGCGTCTGTTCCCAGCAAGTACAGTGTATTGGACTGAAGAGGAGCTACTGTTCTTGTCAGTTTCCTAAGCAGAGTTGAACTAGATATGGCCCGTGTGTGCAGGAAGCACAGTTCTTTTGTTCTGAGCAAGCTAACTGTTCTGGACCTATAGGAAACACAGTAGAGTAGAAGAGTTCTCTTTTCTCAAAAGCAGAGTGTGTTTCTTGTAAGGCGAGCTAGCGTTTGTTTCCCAGTCCTAAATAGAGTTGAATCACATGCAGTTTCTGGTCCTACACTCAAGAGTTGTTTTCTGGTAAGGAAAGTCACTATTGTGCTCCCATTGCCAAACACAGTGCAAATAGCACTCGCATCTGTTCCCCGCAAGTACAGTGTATTGGACTGAAGAGGAGCTACTGTTCTTGTCAGTTTCCTAAGCAGAATTGAACTGGATATGGCCATTTGTGCAGGAAGCACAGTTCTTTTGTTCTTAGCAAGCTCACTGTTCTGGCCCTATAGGAAACACAGTAGTGTAGAAGAGTACTCGTTTCTCATAAGCAGAGTGTGTTTCTTGTAAGGCGAGCTAACGTTTCTTTCTTAGTCCTAAATGGATTTGAATCACATGCAGTTTCTGGTCCTACAAGCAAGAGTATTTTCTGGTAAGAAGAGTCACTATTGCGCTCCCTTTGTCATACACAGGGCAAATAGCACTGGCATTTGTTCCCAGCATGTACAGTGTATTGGACTGAAGAGGATCTACTGTTCTTGTCAGGTTCCTAAGCAGAGTTGAACTAGATATGGCCCGTGTGTGCAGGAAGTACAGTTCTTTTGTTCTGAGCAAGCTCACTGTTCTGGCCCTGTAGGAAACACAGTAGAGTAGAACGTGCTCTTTTCTCAAAAGCAGAGTGTGTTTCTTGTAAGGCGAGCTAGCATTTGTTTCCCAGTCCTAAATGGAGTTGAATCACGAGCAGTTTCTGGTCCTAAAAGCAAGAGTTGTTTTCTGGTAAGAAGAGTCAGTATTGTGCTCCCATTTTCATACACAGGGCAAATAGCACTGGCGTCTGTTCCCATCATGTACAATGTATTGGACTGAAGAGGAGCTACTGTTCTTGTCAGTTTCCGATGCAGAGTTGAACTAGATATGGCCTGTGTGCGTAGGAAGCACAGTTCTTTTGTTCTTAGCAATCTCACTGTTCTGGCCCTATAGGAAGCACAGTAGTGTAGAAGAGTACTCGTTTCTCAAAAGCAGAGTGTGTTTCATGTAAGGCGAGCTAACGTTTGTTTCTTAGTCCTAAATGGATTTGAATCACATGCAGTTTTTGGTCCTACAAGCAAGAGTATTTTCTGGTAAGAAGAGTCACTATTGCGCTCCCTTTGTCATACACAGGGCAAATAGCACTGGCATTTGTTCCCAGCATGTACAGTGTATTGGACTGAAGAGGATCTACTGTTCTTGTCAGGTTCCTAAGCAGAGTTGAACTAGATATGGCCCGTGTGTGCAGGAAGTACAGTTCTTTTGTTCTGAGCAAGCTCACTGTTCTGGCCCTATAGGAAACACAGTAGAGTAGAACAGTGCTCTTTTCTCAAAAGCAGAGTGTGTTTCTTGCAAGGTGAGCTAGCGTTTGTTTCCCAGTCCTAAATGGATTTGAATCACATGCAGTTTTTGGTCATACGAGCAAGAGTTGTTTTCTGGTAAGGAAAGTCACTATTGCGCTCCCTTTGCCATACACAGCGCAAATAGCACTCACTTCTGTTCCCAGCAAGTACAGTGTATTGGACTGAAGAGGAGCTACTGTTCTTGTCAGTTTCCTAAGCAGAGTTGAACTAGATATGTCCCGTGTGTATAGGAAGGACAGTTCTTTTGTTCTGATCAAGCTCACTGTGCGAACCCCATAGGAAACACATTGCTCTTTTCTCAAAAGCAGAGTTTGTTTCTTGTAAGGCAAGGCAGCATTTGTTTCCCAGTCCTAAATGGAGTTGAATCACATGCAGTTTTTGGTCCTATGAGCAAGAGTTGTTTTCTGGTAAGGAAAGTCACTATTGCGCTCCCGTTGACATACACAGTGCAAATAGCACTCGCGTCTGTTCCCAGCAAGTACAGTGTATTGGACAGAAGAGGAGCTACTATTCTTGTCAGTTTCCTAAGCAGAATTGAACTAGATATGGCCCTTCTGTGTATGAAGCACATTTCTTTTGTTCTGAGCAAGCTCACTGTTCTGGCCCTATAGGAAACACAGTAGAGTAGAAGAGTGCTCTTTTCTCAAAAGCAGAGTATGTTTCTTGTAAGGCGAGCTGGTGTTTGTTTCCCAGTCCTCAATGGAGTTGAATCACATGCAGTTTTTGGTCCTATGCGCAAGAGTTGTTTTCTGGTAAGGAAAGTCACTATTGTGCTCCCATTGCCAAACTTGGTGCAAATAGCACTCGCATCTGTTCCCAGCAAGTACAGTGTATTGGACTGAAGAGGAGCTACTGTTCTTGTCAGTTTCCTAAGCAGAATTGAACAGGATATGGCCATTTGTGTAGGAAGCACAGTTATTTTGTTCTGAGCAAGCTCACTGTACTGGCCCTATAGGAAACACAGTAGAGTAGAAGAGTGCTCTTTTCTCAAAAGCAGAGTGTGTTTCTTGTAAGGTGAGCCAGTGTTTGTTTCCCAGTCCTAAATGGAGTTGAATCACATGCAGTTTTTGGTCCTATGAGCAAGAGTTGTTTTCTGGGAAGGAAAGTCACTATTGCGCTCCCGTTGACATACACAGTGCAAATAGCACTCGCGTTTGTTCCCAGCAATACAGTGTATAGGACTGAAGAGGAGCTACTGTTCTTGTCAGTTTCCAAAGCGGAGTTGAACTAGATATGGCCCGTGTGCATAGGAAGCACATTTCTTTTGTTCTGAGCAAGCTCACTGTTCGGACCCCATAGGACACATAGTAGAGAAGAAGAGTGCTCTTTTCTCAAAAGCAGAGTGTATTTCTTGTAAGGCGAGCTAGCTTTTGTTTCACAGTCCTAAATGAATTTGAATCACATGCAGTTTCTGGTCCTACAAGCAAGAGTATTTTCTGGTAAGAAGAGTCACTATTGCGCTCCCTTTGTCATACACAGGGCAAATAGCACTGGCATTTGTTCCCAGCATGTACAGTGTATTGGACTGAAGAGGATCTAGTGTTCTTGTCAGGTTACTAAGCAGAGTTGAACTAGATATGGCCTGTGTGTGCAGTAAGTACAGTTCTTTTGTTCTGAGCAAGCTCACTGTTCTGGCCCTATAGGAAACACAGTAGAGTAGAAGAGTGCTCTTTTCTCAAAAGCAGAGTGTGTTTCTTGTAAGGCGAGCTAGCATTTGTTTCCCAGTCCTAAATGGAGTTGAATCACGAGCAGTTTCTGGTCCTAAAAGCAAGAGTTTTTTTCTGGTAAGAAGAGTCCCTATTGCCCTCCCATTGTCATACACAGGGCAAATAGCACTGACGTCTGTTCCCAGCATGTACAGTGTATTGGACTGAAGAGGATCTACTGTTCTTTTCAGTTTCCTAAGCAGAATTTTACTAGATATGGCCATATGTGTAGGAAGCACAGTTCTTTTGTTCTGAGCAATCTCACTCTTCTGGCCCTATAGAAAACACAGTAGAGTAGAACAGTGCTCTTTTCTCAAAAGCAGAGTGTGTTTCTTGCAAGGTGAGCTAGCGTTTGTTTCCCAGTCTTAAATGGAGTTGAATCACATGCAGTTTTTGGTCATACGAGCAAGAGTTGTTTTCTGGTAAGGAAAGTCACTATTGCGCTCCCTTTGCCATACACAGCGCAAATAGCACTCACTTCTGTTCCCAGCAAGTACAGTGTATTGGACTGAAGAGGAGCTACTGTTCTTGTCAGTTTCCTAAGCAGAGTTGAACTAGATATGTCCCGTGTGTATAGGAAGGACAGTTCTTTTGTTCTGATCAAGCTCACTGTGCGAACCCCATAGGAAACACATTACTCTTTTCTCAAAAGCAGAGTGTGTTTCTTGTAAGGCGAGATAGCGTTTGCTTCCCAGACCTAAATGGAGTTGAAACACATGCAGTTTCTGGTCCTACAAGCAAGAGTTGATTTCTGGTAAGAAGAGTCACTATTGAGCTTGCATTGTCATACACAGGGCAAATAGCACTGGCATTTGTTCCCAGCATGTACAGTGTATTGGACTGAAGAGGATCTATTGTTCTTGTGAGTTTCCTCTGCAGAGTTGAACTAGATATAGCCCATGTGTGTATGAAGCACATTTCTTTTGTTCTGAGCAAGCTCACTGTTCTGGCCCTATAGGAAAGACAGTAGAGTAGAAGAGTGCTCTTTTCTCAAAAGCAGAGTGTGTTTCTTGTAAGGCGAGCCAGCGTTTGTTTCCCAGTCCTAAATGGAGTTGAATCACATGCAGTTTTTGGTCCTACGAGCAAGAGTTGTTTTCTGGTAAGGAAAGTCACTATTGTGCTCCTGTTGACATACACAGTGCAAATAGCACTCGCGTCTGATTCCAGCAAGTACAGTGTATTGGACTGAAGAGGAGCTACTGTTCTTGTCAGTTTCCTAAACAGAATTGAAGTAGATATGGCCCGTGTGTGTATGAAGCACATTTCCTTTGTTCTGAGCAAGCTCACTGTTCTGGCCCTATAGGAAACATAGTAGAGTACAAGAGTGCTCTTTTCTCAAAAGCAGAGTGTGTTTTTGTAAAGCGAGCTAGTGTTTGCTTCCCAGACCTAAATGTCGTTGAATCACATGCTGTTTCTGGTCCTACGATCAAGAGTTGTTTTCTGGTAAGAAGAGTCACTATTTTGCTCCCATTGTTATACATAGGGCAAATAGCACTGGCGTCTGTTCCCAGCATGTACAGTGTATTGGACTGAAGAGGATCTACTGTTCTTGTCAGTTTCCGATGAAGAGTTGAACTAGATATGGCCCCTGTGTTTAGGAAGCACATTTCTTTTGTTCTGAGCAAGCATACTGTTCTGGCCCTATAGGAAAAACAGTAGAGTAGAAAAGTACTCTTTTCTCAAAAGCAGAGTGTGTTTCTTGTAAGGCGAGCTAGCGTTTGTTTTCCAGTCCTAAATGGAGTTGAATCACATGCAGTTTCTGGTCCTACAAGCAAGAGTATTTTCTGGTAAGAAGAGTCACTATTGCGCTCCCATTGTCATACACATGGCAAATAGCACTGGCATTTGTTCCCAGCATGTACAGTGTATTGGACTGAAGAGGAGCTACTGTTCTTGTCAGGTTCCTAAGCAGAGTTGAACTAGATATGGCCCGTGTGTGTATGAAGCACATTTCCTTTGTTCTGAGCAAGCTCACTGTTCTGGCCCTATAGGAAACATAGTAGATTACAAGAGTGCTCTTTTCTCAAAAGCAGAGTGTGTTTCTTGTAAGGCGAGATAGCATTTGTTTCCCAGTCCTAAATGGAGTTGAGTCACATGCAGTTTCTGGTCCTATGAGCAAGAGTTGTTTATTGGTAAAAAGAGTCACTATTGTGTTCCCAATGCTGTACACAGTGCAAATAGCACTCGCGTCTGTTCCCAGCAAGTACAGTGTATTGGACTGAAGAGGAGCTACTGTTCTTGTCAGTTTCCTAAGCAGAGTTGAACTAGATATGGCCCGTGTGCGTAGGAAGCACAGTTCTTTTGTTCAGAGCAAGCTCACTGTTCGAACCCCATAGGACACATAGTAGAGAAGAAGAGTGCTCTTTTCTCAAAAGCAGAGTGTGTTTTTGTAAAGCGAGCTAGTGTTTGCTTCCCAGACCTAAATGTCGTTGAATCACATGCTGTTTCTGGTCCTACGATCAAGAGTTGTTTTCTGGTAAGAAGAGTCACTATTTTGCTCCCATTGTCATACACAGGGCAAATAGCACTGACGTCTGTTCCCAGCATGTACAGTGTATTGGACTGAAGAGGATCTACTGTTCTTGTCAGTTTCCGATGAAGAGTTGAACTAGATATGGCCCCTGTGTTTAGGAAGCACATTTCTTTTGTTCTGAGCAAGCTTACTGTTCTGGCCCTATAGGAAAAACAGTAGAGTAGAAGAGTACTCTTTTCTCAAAAGCAGAGTGTGTTTCTTGTAAGGCGAGCTAGCATTTGTTTTCCAGTCCTAAATGGAGTTGAATCACATGCAGTTTCTGTTCCTACAAGCAAGAGTATTTTCTGGTAAGAAGAGTCACTATTGCGCTCCCATTGTCATACACATGGCAAATAGCACTGGCATTTGTTCTCAGCATGTACAGTGTATTGGACTGAAGAGGATCTAGTGTTCTTGTCAGGTTCCTAAGCAGAGTTGAACTAGATATGGCCCGTGTGTGTATGAAGCACATTTCTTTTGTTCTGAGCAAGCTCACTGTTCTGGCCCTATAGGAAACACAGTAGAGTAGAAGAGTGCTCTTTTCTCAAAAGCAGAGTGTGTTTCTTGTAAGGCGAGCTAGTGTTTGTTTCCCAGTCCGAAATGGAGTTGAATCACATGAAGTTTTTGGTCCTACGCGCAAGAGTTGTTTTCTGGTAAGGAAAGTCACTATTGCGCTTCCATTGCCAAACACAGTGCAAATAGCACTTGAATCTGTTCCCAGCAAATACAGTGTATTGGACTGAAGAGGAGCTACTGTTCTTGTCAGTTTCCTAAGCAGAGTTGAACTAGATATGGCCCGTGTGCGTAGGAAACACAGTTCTTTTTTTCGGAGCAAGCTCACTGTTCGGACCCCATAGGACACATAGTAGAGAAGAAGAGTGCTCTTTTCTCAAAAGCAGAGTATGTTTCTTGTAAGGTGAGCTAGCTTTTGTTTCCCAGTCCTAAATGAATTTGAATCACATGCAGTTTCTGGTCCTACGAGTAGAGTTATTTTTTGGTAAGAAGAGTCACTATTGCGCTCCCAATGCCATACACAGTACAAATAGCACTTGCGTCTGTTACAATCAAGTACAGTGTATTGGACTGAAGAGGAGCTGCTGTTCTTGCCAGTTTCCTAAGCAGAATTGAACTAGATATGGCCTGTGTGTGTATGAAGCACATTTCTTTTGTTCTGAGTAAGCTCACTGTTCTGGCCCTATAGGAAACACAGTAGAGTAGAAGAGTGCTCTTTTCTCAAAAGCAGAGTGTGTTTCTTGTAAGGCAAGCTAGCGTTTGTTTCCCAGTCCTAAATGGAGTTGAATCCCATGCAGTTTCTGGTCCTAGGAGCAAGAGTTGTTTTGTGGTAAGAAGAGTCACTATTGCGCTCCCATTGTCATACACAGTGCAAATAGCACTGGCATCTGTTCCCAGCAAGTACAGTGTATTGGACTGAAGAGGAGCTACTGTTCTCATCAGTTTCCTAAGCAGAGTTGAACTATATATGGCCCGTGTGTGTAGGAAGCTCCGTTCTTTTGTTCTGAGAAAGCTCACTGTTCTGGCTCTATAGGAAACACAGTAGAGTACAAGAGTGCTCTTTTGTCAAAAGCAGAGTGTGTTTTTTGTAAGGCGAGATAGCATTTGTTTTCCAGTCCTAAATGGAGTTGAATCACATGCAGTTTCTGGTCCTACGAGCAAGAGTTATTTTCTGGTAAAAAGAGTCACTATTGTGCTCCCAATGCCGTACACAGTGCAAATAGCACTCGCGTCTGTTCCCAGCAAGTACAGTGTATTGGACTGAAGAGGAGCTACTGTTCTTGTCAGTTTCCTAAGCAGAGTTGAACTAGATATGGCCCGTGTGTGCAGGAAGCACAGTTCTTTTGTTCTGAGCAAGCTAACTGTTCTGGCCCTATAGGAAACACAGTAGAGTAGAAGAGTTCTCTTTTCTCAAAAGCAGACTGTGTTTCTTGTAAGGCGAGCTAGCGTTTGTTTCCCAGTCCTAAATGGAGGTGAATCACATGCAGTTTCTGGTCCTACACTCAAGAGTTGTTTTCTGGTAAGAAAAGTCACTATTGAGCTCCCATTGCCAAACACAGTGCAAATAGCACTCACATCTGTTCCCAGCAAGTACAGTGTATTGGACTGAAGAGGGGCTACTGTTCTTGTCAGTTTCCTAAGCAGAATTGAACTGGATATGGCCATTTGTGTAGGAAGCACAGTTCTTTTGTTCTGAGCAAGCTCACTGTACTGGCCCTATAGGAAACACAGTAGAATAGAAGAGTGCTCTTTTCTCAAAAGCAGAGTGTGTTTCTTGTAAGGCGAGCTAGCGTTTGTTTCCCAGTCCTAAATGGAGTTGAATCACATGCAGTTTTCGGTCCTACGAGCAAGAGTTGTTTTCTGGTAAGAAGAGTCAGTATTGCGCTCCCATTGTCATACACAGGGCAAATAGCACTGGCGTCTGTTCCCAGCATGTACAGTGTATTGGACTGAAGAGGATCTACTGTTCTTGTCAGTTTCCCATGCAGAGTTGAACTAGATATGGCTCGTGTGCGTAGGAAGCACAGTTCTTTTGTTCTTAGCAAGCTCACTGTTCTGGCCCTATAGGAAACACAGTAGAGTAGAAGATTGCTCTTTTCTCAAAAGCAGAGTGTGTTTCTTGTAAGGCGAGCTAGCATTTGTTTCCCAGTCCTAAATGGAGTTGAATCACGAGCAGTTTCTGGTCCTAAAAGCAAGAGTTGTTTTCTGGTAAGAAGAGTCCCTATTGCCCTCCCATTGTCATACACAGGGCAAATAGCACTGGCGTCTGTTCCCAGCATGTACAGTGTATTGGACTGAAGAGGATCTACTGTTCTTTTCAGTTTCCTAAGCAGAATTTTACTAGATATGGCCATATGTGTAGGAAGCACAGTTCTTTTGTTCTGAGCAATCTCACTGTTCTGGCCCTATAGGAAACACAGTAGAGTAGAACAGTGCTCTTTTCTCAAAAGCAGAGTGTGTTTCTTGCAAGGTGAGCTAGCGTTTGTTTCCCAGTCCTAAATGGAGTTGAATCACATGCAGTTTTTGGTCATACGAGCAAGAGTTGTTTTCTGGTAAGGAAAGTCACTATTGCACTCCCTTTGCCATAACAGCGCAAATAGCACTCACTTCTGTTCCCAGCAAGTACAGTGTATTGGACTGAAGAGGAGCTACTGTTCTTGTCAGTTTCCTAAGCAGAGTTGAACTAGATATGTCCCGTGTGTATAGGAAGGACAGTTCTTTTGTTTTGATCAAGCTCACTGTGCGAACCCCATAGGAAACACATTGCTCTTTTCTCAAAAGCAGAGTGTGTTTCTTCTAAGGCGAGATAGCGTTTGCTTCCCAGACCTAAATGGAGTTGAATCCCATGCAGTTTCTGGTCCTAGGAGCAAGAGTTGTTTTGTGGTAAGAAGAGTCACTATTGCGCTCCCATTGTCATACACAGTGCAAATAGCACTGGCGTCTGTTCCCACCAAGTACAGTGTATTGGACTGAAGGGGATCTACTGTTCTTGTCAATTTCCTAAGCAGAATTGAACTAGATATGGCCCGTGTGTGTAGGAAGCACAGTTTTTGTTCTGAGCAAGCTCACTGTTCGGAACCCTTAGGAAACACAGGAGAGTAGAAGTGTGCCCTTTTCTCAAATCAGAGCTTGTTTCTTGTAAGGCAAGCTAGCGTTTGTTTCCCAGTCCTAAGTGGAGTTGAATCACATGCAGTTTCTGTTCCTAAGAGCCAGAGTTGTTTTCTGGTAAGAAGGGTCACTATTGTGCTCCCATTGCTGAACACAGTACAAATAGCACTCGTCTGTTCCCAGCAAGTACAGTGTATTGGACTGAAGAGGAGCTACTATTCTCGTCAGTTTCCTAAGCAGAGTTGAACTAGATATGGCCGTGTGTGTAGGAAGCACAGTTCTTTTGTTCTGAGCAAGCTCACTGTTCTGGCCCTATAGGAAACACAGTAGAATAGAAGAGTGCTCTTTTCTCAAAAGCAGAGTATGTTTCTTGTAAGGCGAGCTGGTGTTTGTTTCCCAGTCCTCAGTGGAGTTGAACCACATGCAGTTTTTGGTCCTACACGCAAGAGTTGTTTTCTGGTAACGAAAGTCACTATTGCGCTCCCATTGTCAAATTCAGTGCAAATAGCACTCGCATCTGTTCCCAGCAAGTACAATGTATGGACTGAAGAGGAGCTACTGTTCTTGTCAGTTTCCTAAGCAGGATTGATCTGGATATGGCCATTTGTGTAGGAAGCACAGTTCTTTTGTTCTGAGCAAGCTCACTGTACTGGCCCTATAGGAAACACAGTAGAGTAGAAGAGTGCTCTTTTCTCAAAAGCAGAGTGTGTTTCTTGTAAGGCAAGGCAGCGTTTGTTTCCCAGTCCTAAATGGAGTTGAATCACATGCAGTTTTTGGTCCTATGAGCAAGAGTTGTTTTCTGGTAAGGAAAGTCACTATTGCGCTCCCGTTGACATACACAGTGCAAATAGCACTCGCGTCTGTTCCCAGCAAGTACAGTGTATTGGACAGAAGAGGAGCTACTATTCTTGTCAGTTTCCTAAGCAGAATTGAACTAGATATGGCCCTTGTGTGTATGAAGCACATTTCTTTTGTTCTGAGCAAGCTTACTGTTCTGGCCCTATAGGAAACACAGTAGAGTAGAAGAGTGCTCTTTTCTCAAAAGCAGAGTATGTTTCTTGTAAGGTGAGCTGGTGTTTGTTTCCCAGTCCTCAATGGAGTTGAATCACATGCAGTTTTTGGTCCTATGCGCAAGAGTTGTTTTCTGGTAAGGAAAGTATCTATTGTGCTCCCATTGCCAAACACAGTGCAAATAGCACTCGCATCTGTTCCCAGCAAGTACAGTGTATTGGACTGAAGAGGAGCTACTGTTCTTCTCAGTTTCCTAAGCAGAATTGAACAGGATATGGCCATTTGTGTAGGAAGCACAGTTATTTTGTTCTGAGCAAGCTCACTGTACTGGCTCTATAGGAAACACAGTAGAGTAGAAGAGTGCTCTTTTCTCAAAAGCAGAGTGTGTTTCTTGTAAGGCGAGCCAGTGTTTGTTTCCCAGTCCTAAATGGAGTTGAATCACATGCAGTTTTTGGTCCTACGAGCAAGAGTTGTTTTCTGGGAAGGAAAGTCACTATTGTGCTCCCATTGACATACACAGTGCAAATAGCACTCGCATTTGTTCCCAGCAATACAGTGTATTGGACTGAAGAGGAGCTACTGTTCTTGTCAGTTGCCTAAGCGGAGTTGAACTAGATATGGCCCGTGTGCATAGGAACACATTTCTTTTGTTCTGAGCAAGCTCACTGTTCGGACCCCATAGGACACATAGTAGAGAAGAAGAGTGCTCTTTTCTCAAAAGCAGAGTGTATTTCTTGTAAGGCGAGCTAGCTTTTGTTTCACAGTCCTAAATGAATTTGAATCACATGCAGTTTCTGGTCCTACGAGTAGAGTTATTTTTTGGTAAGAAGAGTCACTATTGCGCTCCCAATGCCATACACAGTACAAATAGCACTTGCGTCTGTTCCAATCAAGTACGGTGTATTGGACTGAATAGGAGCTACTGTTCTTGTCAGTTTCCGATGCAGAGTTGAACTAGATATGGCCCGTGTGCGTAGGAAGCACAGTTCTTTTGTTCTTAGCAAGCTCACTGTTCTGGCCCTATAGGAAAAACAGTAGAGTAGAAGAGTACTCGTTTCTCAAAAGCAGAGTGTGTTTCTTGTAAGGCGAGCTAACGTTTGTTTCTTAGTCCTAAATGGATTTGAATCACATGCAGTTTCTGGTCCTACAAGCAAGAGTATTTCCTGGTAAGAAGAGTCACTATTGCACTCCCTTTGTCATACACAGGGCAAATAGCACTGGCATTTGTTCCCAGCATGTACAGTGTATTGGACTGAAGAGGATCTACTGTTCTTGTCAGGTTCCTAAGCAGAGTTGAACTAGATATGGCCCGTGTGTGCAGGAAGTACAATTCTTTTGTTCTGAGCAAGCTCACTGTTTTGGCCCCATAGGAAACACAGTAGAGTAGAAGAGTGCTCTTTTCTCAAAAGCAGCGTGTGTTTCTTGTAAGGCGAGCTAGCATTTGTTTCCCAGTCCTAAATGGAGTTGAATCACGAGCAGTTTCTGGTCCTGAAAGCAAGAGTTGTTTTCTGGTAAGAAGAGTCCCTATTGCCCTCCCATTGTCATACAGGGCAAATAGCACTGGCGTCTGTTCCCAGCATGTACAGTGTATTGGACTGAAGAGGATCTACTGTTCTTTTCAGTTTCCTAAGCAGAATTTTACTAGATATGGCCATATGTGTAGGAAGCACAGTTCTTTTGTTCTGAGCAATCTCACTGTTCTGGCCCTATAGGAAACACAGTAGAGTAGAACAGTGCTCTTTTCTCAAAAGCAGAGTGTGTTTCTTGCAAGGTGAGCTAGCGTTTGTTTCCCAGTCCTAAATGGAGTTGAATCACATGCAGTTTTTGGTCATACGAGCAAGAGTTGTTTTCTGGTAAGGAAAGTCACTATTGCGCTCCCTTTGCCATACACAGCACAAATAGCACTCACTTCTGTTCCCAGCAAGTACAGTGTATTGGACTGAAGAGGAGCTACTGTTCTTGTCAGTTTCCTAAGCAGAGTTGAACTAGATATGTCCCGTGTGTATAGGAAGGACAGTTCTTTTGTTCTGATCAAGCTCACTGTGCGAACCAAAAGGAAACACATTGCTCTTTTCTCAAAAGCAGAGTGTGTTTCTTGTAAGGCGATATAGCGTTTGCTTCCCAGACCTAAATGGAGTTGAATCACATGCAGTTTCTGGTCCTACAAGCAAGAGTATTTTCTGGTATGAAGAGTCACTATTGCGCTACCATTGTCATACACAGGGCAAATAGCACTGGCATTTGTTCCCAGCATGTACAGTGTATTGGACTGAAGAGGATATATTGTTCTTGTCAGGTTCCTAAGCAGAGTTGAACTAGATATGGCCCGTGTGTGTATGAAGCACATTTCTTTTGTTCTGAGCAAGCTCACTGTTCTGGCCTTATAGAAAAGAGAGTAGAGTAGAAGAGTGCTCTTTTCTCAAAAGCAGAGTGTGTTTCTTGTAAGGCGAGCCAGCGTTTGTTTCCCAGTCCTAAATGGAGTTGAATCACATGCAGTTTTTGGTCCTACGAGCAAGAGTTGTTTTCTGGTAAGGAAAGTCACTATTGCGCTCCCGTTGACATACAGAGTGCAAATAGCACTCGCGTCTGTTTCCAGCAAGTACAGTGTATTGGACTGAAGAGGAGCTACTGTTCTTGTCAGTTTCCTAAACAGAATTGAACTAGATATGGCCCGTGTGTGTATGAAGCACATTTCCTTTGTTCTGAGCAAGCTCACTGTTCTGGCCCTATAGGAAACATAGTAGACTACTAGAGTGCTCTTTTCTCAAAAGCAGAGTGTGTTTCTTGTAAGGCAAGCTAGCGTTTGTTTCCCAGTCCTAAATGGATTTGAATCCCATGCAGTTTCTGGTCCTAGGAGCAAGAGTTGTTTTCTGGTAAGAAGAGTCACTATTGCGCTCCCATTGTCATACACAGTGCAAATAGCATGGCATCTGTTCCCAGCAAGTACAGTGTATTGGACTGAAGAGGAGCTACTGTTCTCATCAGTTTACTAAGCAGAGTTGAACTAGATATGGCCCGTGTGTTTAGGAAGCACAGTTCTTTTGTTCTGAGCAAGCTCACTGTTCTGGCCCTATAGGAAACACAGTAGAGTAGAAGAGTGCTCTTTTCTCAAAAGCAGAGTGTGTTTCTTGTAAGGCGAGATAGCATTTGTTTCCCAGTCCTAAAAGGAGTTGAATCACATGCAGTTTCTGGACCTATGAGCAAGAGTTGTTTTCTGGTAAGAAGAGTCACTATTGTGTTCCCATTTCTGTACACAGTACAAATAGCACTCGCGTCTGTTCCCAGCAAGTACAGTGTATTGCACTGAAGAGGAGCTACGGTTCTTGTCAGTTTCCTAAGCAGAGTTGAACTAGATATGGCCCGTGTGTGTAGGAGGCACAGTTCTTTTGTTCTGAGCAAGCTCACTGTTCTGGCCCTATAGGAAACACAGTAGAGTACAAGAGTGCTCTTTTCTCAAAAGCCGAGTGTGTTTCTTGTAAGGCGAGATAGCATTTGTTTCCCAGTCCTAAATGGAGTTGAATCACATGCAGTTTCTGGTCCTACGAGCAAGAGTTGTTTTCTGGTAAAAAGAGTCACTATTGTGCTCCCATTGCCATACACAGTGCAAATAGCACTCGCGTCTGTTCCCAGGAAGTACAGTGTATTGGACTGGAGAGGAGCTACTGTTCTTGTCAGTTTCCTAAGAAGAGTTGAACTAGATATGGCCCGTGTGTGCAGGAAGCACAGTTCTTTTGTTCTGAGCAAGCTCACTGTTCTGGCTCTATAGGAAACACAGTAGAGTAGAAGAGTGCTCTTTACTCAAAAGCAGAGTATGTTTCTTGTAAGGCAAGCTGGTGTTTGTTTCCCAGTCCTAAATGGAGTTGAATCACATGCAGTTTTTGGTCCTATGCGCAAGAGTTGTTTTCTGGTAACGAAAGTCACTATTGTGCTCCCTTTGCCAAACACTGTGCAAATAGCACTCGCATGTGTTCCCAGCAAGTACAGTGTATTGGAGTGAAGAGAAGCTACTGTTCTTGTCAGTTTCCTAAGCAGAATTGAACTGGATATGGCCATTTGTGTAGGAAGCACAGTTCTTTTGTTCTGAGCAAGCTCACTGTACTGGCCCTATAGGAAACACAGTAGAGTAGAAGAGTGCTCTTTTCTCAAAAGCAGAGTGTGTTTCTTGTAAGGCGAGCCAGAGTTTGTTTCCCACTCCTAAATGGAGTTGAATCACATGCAGTTTTTGGTCCTACGAGCAAGAGTTGTTTTCTGGTAAGGAAAGTCACTATTGCGCTCCCGTTGACATACACGGTGCAAAGAGCACTCGCGTCTGTTCCCAGCAAGTACAGTGTATTGGACTGAAGAGGAGCTACTGTTCTTGTCAGTTTCCTAAGCAGAGTTGAACTAGATATGGCCCATGTGCGTAGGAAGCACATTTCTTTTGTTCTGAGCAAGCTCACTGTTCCGACCCCATAGGACACATAGTAGAGAAGAAGAGTGCTCTTTTCTCAAAAGCAGAGTGTATTTCTTGTAAGGCGAGCTAGCTTTTGTTTCACAGTCCTAAATGAATTTGAATCACATGCAGTTTCTGGTCCTACAAGCAAGAGTATTTTCTGGTAAGAAGAGTCACTATTGCGCTCCCTTTGTCATACACAGGGCAAATAGCACTGGCATTTGTTCCCAGCATGTACAGTGTATTGGACTGAAGAGGGTCTACTGTTCTTGTCAGGTTCCTAAGCAGAGTTGAACTAGATATGGCCCGTGTGTGCAGGAAGTACAGTTCTTTTGTTCTGAGCAAGCTCACTGTTCTGGCCCTATAGGAAACACAGTAGAGTAGAAGATTGCTCTTTTCTCAAAAGCAGAGTGTGTTTCTTGTAAGGCGAGCCAGCATTTGTTTCCCAGTCCTAAATGGAGTTGAATCACGAGCAGTTTCTGGTCCTAAAAGCAAGAGTTTTTTTCTGGTAAGAAGAGTCCCTATTGCCCTCCCATTGTCATACACAGGGCAAATAGCACTGACGTCTGTTCCCAGCATGTACAGTGTATTGGACTGAAGAGGATCTACTGTTCTTTTCAGTTTCCTAAGCAGAATTTTACTAGATATGGCCATATTTGTAGGAAGCACAGTTCTTTTGTTCTGAGCAATCTCACTCTTCTGGCCCTATAGGAAACACAGTAGAGTAGAACAGTGCTCTTTTCTCAAAAGCAGAGTGTGTTTCTTGCAAGGTGAGCTAGCGTTTGTTTCCCAGTCTTAAATGGAGTTGAATCACATGCAGTTTTTGGTCATACGAGCAAGAGTTGTTTTCTGGTAAGGAAAGTCACTATTGCGCTCCCTTTGCCATGCACAGCGCAAATAGCACTCACTTCTGTTCCCAGCAAGTACAGTGTATTGGACTGAAGAGGAGCTACTGTTCTTGTCAGTTTCCTAAGCAGAGTTGAACTAGATATGTCCCGTGTGTATAGGAAGGACAGTTCTTTTGTTCTGATCAAGCTCACTGTGCGAACCCCATAGGAAACACATTGCTCTTTTCTCAAAAGGAGAGTGTGTTTCTTGTAAGGCGAGATAGCGTTTGCTTCCCAGACCTAAATGGAGCTGAAACACATGCAGTTTCTGGTCCTACAAGCAAGAGTTGTTTTCTGGTAAGAAGAGTCACTATTGAGCTCGCATTGTCATACACAGGGCAAATAGCACTGGCATTTGTTCCCAGCATGTACAGTGTATTGGACTGAAGAGGATCTATTGTTCTTGTCAGGTTCCTAAGCAGAGTTGAGCTAGATATGGCCCGTGTGTGTATGAAGCACATTTCTTTTGTTCTGAGCAAGCTCACTGTTCTGGCCCTATAGGAAAGACAGTAGAGTAGAAGAGTGCTCTTTTCTCAAAAGCAGAGTGTGTTTCTTGTAAGGCGAGCCAGGGTTTGTTTCCCAGTCCTAAATGGAGTTGAATCACATGCAGTTTTTGGTCCTACGAGCAAGAGTTGTTTTTGGTAAGGAAAGTCACTATTGCGCTCCCGTTGACATACACAGTGCAAATAGCACTCGCGTCTGTTTCCAGCAAGTACAGTGTATTGGACTGAAGAGGAGCTACTGCTCTTGTCAGTTTCCTAAACAGAATTGAACTAGATATGGCCCCTGTGTGTATGAAGCACATTTCCTTTGTTCTGAGCAAGCTCACTGTTCTGGCCCTATAGGAAACATAGTAGAGTACAAGAGTGCTCTTTTCTCAAAAGCAGAGTGTGTTTTTGTAAAGCGAGCTAGTGTTTGCTTCCCAGACCTAAATGTCGTTGAATCACATGCTGTTTCTGGTCCCACGATCAAGAGTTGTTTTCTGGTAAGAAGAGTCACTATTTTGCTCCCATTGTCATACACAGGGCAAATAGCACTGGCGTCTGTTTTCAGCATGTACAGTGTATTGGACTGAAGAGGATCTACTGTTCTTGTTAGTTTCCGATGAAGAGTTGAACTAGATATGGCCCCTGTGTTTAGGAAGCACATTTCTTTTGTTCTGTGCAAGCTTACTGTTCTGGCCCTATAGGAAAAACAGTAGAGTAGAAGAGTACTCTTTTCTCAAAAGCAGAGTGTGTTTCTTGTAAGGCGAGCTAGCGTTTGTTTTCCAGTCCTAAATGGAGTTGAATCACATGCAGTTTCTGGTCCTACAAGCAAGAGTATTTTCTGGTAAGAAGAGTCACTATTGCGCTCCCATTGTCATACACATGGCAAATAGCACTGGCATTTGTTCCCAGCATGTACAGTGTATTGGACTGAAGAGGAGCTACTGTTCTTGTCAGGTTCCTAAGCAGAGTTGAACTAGATATGGCCCGTGTGTGTAGGAGGCACAGTTCTTTTGTTCTGAGCAAGCTCACTGTTCTGGCCCTATAGGAAACACAGTAGAGTACAAAAGTGCTCTTTTCTCAAAAGCAGAGTGTGTTTCTTGTAAGGCGAGATAGCATTTGTTTCCCAGTCCTAAATGGAGTTGAATCACATGCAGTTTCTGGTCCTACGAGCAAGAGTTGTTTTCTGGTAAAAAGAGTCACTATTGTGCTCCCATTGCCGTACACAGTGCAAATAGCACTCGCGTCTGTTCCCAGGAAGTACAGTGTATTGGACTGGAGAGGAGCTACTGTTCTTGTCAGTTTCCTAAGCAGAGTTGAACTAGATATGGCTCGTGTGTGCAGGAAGCACAGTTCTTTTGTTCTGAGCAAGCTCACTGTTCTGGCTCTATAGGAAACACAGTAGAGTAGAAGAGTGCTCTTTACAAAAAAGCAGAGTATGTTTCTTGTAAGGCAAGCTGGTGTTTGTTTCCCAGTCCTAAATGGAGTTGAATCACACGCAGTTTTTGGTCCTATGCGCAAGAGTTGTTTTCTGGTAACGAAAGTCACTATTGCGCTCCCTTTGCCAAACACTGTGCAAATAGCACTCGCATGTGTTCCCAGCAAGTACAGTGTATTGGAGTGAAGAGAAGCTACTGTTCTTGTCAGTTTCCTAAGCAGAATTGAACTGGATATGGCCATTTGTGTAGGAAGCACAGTTCTTTTGTTCTGAGCAAGCTCACTGTACTGGCCCTATAGGAAACACAGTAGAGTAGAAGAGTGCTCTTTTCTCAAAAGCAGAGTTTGTTTCTTGTAAGGCGAGCCAGAGTTTGTTTCCCCGTCCTAAATGGAGTTGAATCACATACAGTTTTTGGTCCTACGAGCAAGAGTTGTTTTCTGGTAAGGAAAGTCACTATTGCTCTCCCGTTGACATAGACGGTGCAAAGAGCTCTCGCGTCTGTTCCCAGCAAGTACAGTGTATTGGACTGAAGAGGAGCTACTGTTCTTGTCAGTTTCCTAAGCAGAGTTGAACTAGATATGGCCCATGTGCGTAGGAAGCACAGTTCTTTTGTTTTGAGCAAGCTCACTGTTCGGACCCCATAGGACTCGAAGTAGAGAAGAAGAGTGCTCTTTTCTCAAAAGCAGAGTGTGTTTCTTGTAAGGCAAGCTAGTTTTTTGTTTCCCAGTCCTAAATGAATTTGAATCATATGCAGTTTTTGGTCCTACGAATAGAGTTATCTTTTGGTAAGAAGAGTCACTATTGTGCTCCCAATGCCATACACAGTACAAATAGCACTTGCGTCTGTTCCAATCAAGTACAGTGTATTGGACTGAAGAGGAGCTACTGTTCTTGTCAGTTTCCTAAGCAGAATTGAACTAGATATGGCCCGTGTGTGTATGAAGCACATTTCTTTTGTTCTGAGCAAGCTCACTGTTCAGGCCATATAGGAAACACAGTAAAGTAGAAGAGTGCTCTTTTCTCAAAAGCAGAGTGTGTTTCTTGTAAGGCAAGCTAGCGTTTGTTTCCCAGTCCTAAAGGGAGTTGAATCCCATGCAGTTTCTGGTCCTAGGAGCAAGAGTTGTTTTCTGGTAAGAAGAGTCACTATTGCGCTCCCATTGTCATACACAGTGCAAATAGCACTGGCATCTGTTCACAGCAAGTACAGTGTATTGGACTGAAGAGGAGCTACTGTTCTCGTCAGTTTCCTAAGCAGAGTTGAACTAGATATGGCCCGTGTGTGTAGGAAGCACAGTTCTTTTGTTCTGAGCAAGCTCACTGTTCTGGCCCTATAGGAAACACAGTAGAGTACAAGAGTGCTCTTTTCTCAAAAGCAGAGTGTGTTTCTTGTAAGGCGAGATAGCGTTTGCTTCCCAGACCTAAATGGAGTTGAATCCCATGCAGTTTCTGGTCCTAGGAGCAAGAGTTGTTTTGTGGTAAGAAGAGTCACTATTGCGCTCCCATTGTCATACACAGTGCAAATAGCACTGGCGTCTGTTCCCACCAAGTACAGTGTATTGGACTGAAGGGGATCTACTGTTCTTGTCAATTTCCTAAGCAGAATTGAACTAGATATGGCCCGTGTGTGTAGGAAGCACAGTTCTTTTGTTCTGAGCAAGCTCACTGTTCGGAACCCTTAGGAAACACAGTAGAGTAGAAGTGTGCCCTTTTCTCATATCAGAGCTTGTTTCTTGTAAGGCAAGCTAGCGTTTGTTTCCCAGTCCTAAGTGGAGTTGAATCACATGCAGTTTCTGTTCCTAAGAGCCAGAGTTGTTTTCTGGTAAGAAGGGTCACTATTGTGCTCCCATTGCTGTACACAGTACAAATAGCACTCGGCTGTTCCCAGCAAGTACAGTGTATTGGACTGAAGAGGAGCTACTATTCTCATCAGTTTCCTAAGCAGAGTTGAGCTAGATATGGCCTTGTGTGTAGGAAGCACAGTTCTTTTGTTCTGAGCAAGCTCACTGTTCTGGCCCTATAGGAAACACAGTAGAATAGAAGAGTGCTCTTTTCTCAAAAGCAGAGTATGTTTCTTGTAAGGCGAGCTGGTGTTTGTTTCCCAGTCCTCAGTGGAGTTGAACCACATGCAGTTTTTGGTCCTACGAGCAAGAGTTGTTTTCTGGTAAAAAGAGTCACTATTGTGCTCCCATTGCCGTACACAGTGCAAATAGCACTCGCGTCTGTTCCCAGGAAGTACAGTGTATTGGAATGGAGAGGAGCTACTGTTCTTGTCAGTTTCCTAAGCAGAGTTGAACTAGATATGGCCCGTGTGTGCAGGAAGCACAGTTCTTTTGTTCTGAGCAAGCTCACTGTTCTGGCTCTATAGGAAACACAGTAGAGTAGAAGAGTGCTCTTTACTCAAAAGCAGAGTATGTTTCTTGTAAGATGAGCTGGAGTTTGTTTCCCAGTCCTAAATGGAGTTGAATCACATGCAGTTTTTGGTCCTACGCGCAAGAGTTGTTTTCTGGTAACGAAAGTCACTATTGCGCTCCCTTTGCCAAACACAGTGCAAATAGCACTCTCATGTGTTCCCAGCAAGTACAGTGTATTGGAGTGAAGAGAAGCTACTGTTCTTGTCAGTTTCCGAAGCAGAATTGAACTGGATATGGCCATTTGTGTAGGAAGCACAGTTCTTTTGTTCTGAGCAAGCTCACTGTACTGGCCCTATAGGAAACACAGTAGTGTAGAAGAGTGCTCTTTTCTCAAAAGCAGAGTGTGTTTCTTGTAAGGCGAGCCAGAGTTTGTTTTCCAGTCCTAAATGGAGTTGAATCACATGCAGTTTTTGGTCCTATGAGCAAGAGTTGTTTTCTGGTAAGGAAAGTCACTATTGCTCTCCCGTTGACATACACAGTGCAAATAGCACTCGCGCCTGTTCCCAGCAAGTACAGTGTATTGGACTGAAGAGGGTCTACTGTTCTTGTCAGTTTCCTAAGCAGAGTTGAACTAGATATGGCCCATGTGCGTAGGAAGCACAGTTCTTTTGGTCTGAGCAAGCTCATTGTTCGGACCCCATAGGACTCGAAGTAGAGAAGAAGAGTGCTCTTTTCTAAAAAGCAGAGTGTGTTTCTTGTAAGGCAAGCTAGTTTTTTGTTTCCCAGTCCTAAATGAATTTGAATCACATGCAGTTTTTGGTCCTACGAATAGAGTTATTTTTTGGTAAGAAGAGTCACTATTGTGCTCCCATTGCAGTACACAGTGCAAATAGCACTCGCGTCTGTTCCCAGGAAGTACAGTGTATTGGAATGGAGAGGAGCTACTGTTCTTGTCAGTTTCCTAAGCAGAGTTGAACTAGATATGGCCCGTGTGTGCAGGAAGCACAGTTCTTTTGTTCTGAGCAAGCTCACTGTTCTGGCTCTATAGGAAACACAGTAGAGTAGAAGAGTGCTCTTTTCTCAAAAGCAGAGTATGTTTCTTGTAAGATGAGCTGGAGTTTGTTTCCCAGTCCTAAATGGAGTTGAATCACATGCAGTTTTTGGTCCTACGCGCAAGAGTTGTTTTCTGGTAACGAAAGTCACTATTGCGCTCCCTTTGCCAAACACAGTGCAAATAGCACTCTCATGTGTTCCCAGCAAGTACAGTGTATTGGAGTGAAGAGAAGCTACTGTTCTTGTCAGATTCCTAAGCAGAATTGAACTGGATATGGCCATTTGTGTAGGAAGCACAGTTCTTTTGTTCTGAGCAAGCTCACTGTACTGGCCCTATAGGAAACACAGTAGAGTAGAAGAGTGCTCTTTTCTCAAAAGCAGAGTGTGTTTCTTGTAAGGCGAGCCAGAGTTTGTTTCCCAGTCCTAAATGGAGTTGAATCACATGCAGTTTTTGGTCCTATGAGCAAGAGTTGTTTTCTGGTAAGGAAAGTCACTATTGCTCTCCCGTTGACATACACGGTGCAAATAGCACTCGCGTCTGTTCCCAGCAAGTACAGTGTATTGGACTGAAGAGGAGCTACTGTTCTTGTCAGTTTCCTAAGCAGAGTTGAACTAGATATGGCCCATGTGCGTAGGAAGCACAGTTCTTTTGGTCTGAGCAAGCTCATTGTTCGGACCCCATAGGACTCGAAGTAGAGAAGAAGAGTGCTCTTTTCTAAAAAGAAGAGTGTGTTTCTTGTAAGGCAAGCTAGTTTTTTGTTTCCCAGTCCTAAATGAATTTGAATCACATGCAGTTTTTGGTCCTACGAATAGAGTTATTTTTTGGTAAGAAGAGTCACTATTGCGCTCCCAATGCCATACACAGTACAAATAGCACTTGCGTCTGTTCCAATCAAGTACAGTGTATTGGACTGAAGAGGAGCTACTGTTCTTGTCAGTTTCCTAAGCAGAATTGAACTAGATATGGCCCGTGTGTGTATGAAGCACATTTCTTTTGTTCTGAGCAAGCTCACTGTTCTGGCTCTATAGGAAACACAGTAGAGTAGAAGAGTGCTCTTTTCTCAAAAGCAGAGTGTGTTTCTCGTAAGGCAAGATAGCGTTTGTTTCCCAGTCCTAAATGGAGTTGAATCCCATGCAGTTTCTGGTCCTAGGAGCAAGATTTGTTTTGTGGTAAGAAGAGTCACTATTGCGCACCCATTGTCATACACAGTGCAAATAGCACTGGCATCTGTTCACAGCAAGTACAGTGTATTGGACTGAAGAGGAGCTACTGTTCTCGTCAGTTTCCTAAGCAGAGTTGAACTAGATATGGCCCCTGTGTGTAGGAAGCACAGTTCTTTTGTTCTGAGCAAGCTCACTGTTCTGGCCCTATAGGAAACACAGTAGAGTAGAAGAGTGCTCTTTTCTCAAAAGCAGAGTGTGTTTCTCGTAAGGCAAGCTAGCGTTTGTTTCCCAGTCCTAAATGGAGTTGAATCCCATGCAGTTTCTGGTCCTAGGAGCAAGATTTGTTTTGTGGTAAGAAGAGTCACTATTGCGCTCCCATTGTCATACACAGTGCAAATAGCACTGGCATCTGTTCACAGCAAGTACAGTGTATTGGACTGAAGAGGATCTACTGTTCTCGTCAGTTTCCTAAGCAGAATTGAACTAGATTTGGCCCGTGGGTGTAGGAAGCACAGTTCTTTTGTTCTGAGCAAGCTCACTGTTCGGACCCCATAGTAAACACAGTAGAGTAGAAGTGTGCCCTTTTCTCAAAAGCAGAGCTCATTTCTTTAAGGCAAGCTAGCGTTTGTTTCCCAGTCCTAAGTGGAGTTGAATCACATGCAGTTTCTGGTCCTAAGAGCCAGAGTTATTTTCTGGTAAGAAGAGTCACTACTGTGCTCCCATTGCTGTACACAGTACAAATAGCACTCGCGTCTGTTCCCAGCAAGTACAGTGTATTGGACTGAAGAGGAGCTACGGTTCTTGTCAATTTCCTAAGCAGAGTTGAACTAGATATGGCCCGTGTGTGTAGGAAGCACAGTTCTTTTGTTCTGAGCAAGCTCACTGTTCGGACCCCATAGGACACATAGTAAAATGGAGTTGAATCACATGCAGTTTTTGGTCCTACAAGCAAGAGTTGTTTTCTGGGAAGGAAAGTCACTATTGCGCTCCCAATGCCATACACAGTACAAATAGCACTTGCATCTGTTCCCAGCAAGTACAGTGTATTGGACTGAAGAGGAGCTACTGTTCTTGTCAGTTTCCTAAGCAGAGTTGAACTAGATATGGCCCGTGTGCATAGGAAGCACATTTCTTTTGTTCTGAGCAAGGTCACTGTTCGGACCCCATAGGACACATAGTAGAGAAGAGTGGTGATCTTTTCTCAAAAGCAGAGTGTATTTCTTGTAAGGCGAGGTAGCTTTTGTTTCCCAGTCCTAAATGAATTGGAATCACATGCAGTTTCTGGACCTACGAGTAGAGTTATTTTGTGGTAAGAAGATTCACTATTGCGCTCCCAATGCCATACACAGTACAAATAGCACTTGCGTCTGTTCCAATCAAGTACGGTGTATTGGACTGAATAGGAGCTACTGTTCTTGTCAGTTTCCTAAGCAGAGTTGAACTAGATATGGCCCGTGTGTATAGGAAGCACAGTTCTTTTGTTCTGAGCAAGCTCACTGTTCGGACCCATAGGAAACACAGTAGAGTAGAAGAGTGCTCTTTTCTCAAAAGCAGAGTGTGTTTCTTGTAAGGCGAGCTAGCGTTTGCTTCCCAGACCTAAATGGAGTTGAATCACATGCAGTTTTAGGTCCAACGAGCAAGAGTTATTTTCTGGTAAGAAGAGTCACTATTTCGGTCCCATTGTCATACACAGGGCAAATAGCACTGGCGTATGTTCCCAGCATGTACAGTGTATCGGACTGAAGAGGATCTACTGTTCTTGTCAGTTTCCGATGCAGAGTTGAACTAGATATGGCCCCTGTGTGTAGGAAGCACATTTCTTTTGTTCTGAGCAAGCTTACTGTTCTGGCCCTATAGGAAAAACAGTAGAGTAGAAGAGTACTCTTTTCTCAAAAGCAGAGTGTGTTTCTTGTAAGGCGAGCTAGCGTTTGTTTCCCAGTCCTAAATGGAGTTGAATCACATGCAGTTTCTGGTCCTACAAGCAAGAGTATTTTCTGGTAAGAAGAGTCACTATTGTGCTCCCATTGTCATACACAGGGCAAATAGCACTGGCATTTGTTCCGAGCAAGTACAGTGTATTGGACTGAAGAGGATCTACTGTTCTTGTCAGTTTCCTAAGCAGAATTGAACTAGATATGGCCCGTGTGTGTAGGAAGCACAGTTCTTTTGTTCTGAGCAAGCTCACTGTTCGGACCCCATAGGAAACACAGTAGAGTAGAAGTGTGCCCTTTTCTCAAATCAGAGCTTGTTTCTTGTAAGGCAAGCTAGCGTTTGTTTCCCAGTGCTAAGAGGAGTTGAATCACATGCAGTTTCTGGTCCTAAGAGCCAGAGTTGTTTTCTGGTAAGAAGGGTCACTATTGTGCTCCCATTGCTGTACACAGTACAAATAGCACACGTCTGTTCCCAGCAAGTGCAATGTATTGGATTGAAGAGGAGCTACTGTTCTCGTCAGTTTCCTAAGCAGAGTTGAACTAGATATGGCCCGTGTTTGTAGGAAGCACATTTCTTTTGTTCTGAGCAAGCTCACTGTTCTGGCCCTATAAGAAACACAGTAGAGTACAAGAGTGCTCTTTTCTCAAAAGCAGAGTGTGTTTCTTGTAAGGAGAGATAGCATTTGTTTCCCAGTCCTAAATGGAGTTGAATCCCATGCAGTTTCAGTTCCTACAAGCAAGAGTTGTTTTCTGGTAAAAAGAGTCACTATTGCGCTCCCAATTCCGTACACAGTGCAAATAGCACTCGTGTCTTTTCCCAGCAAATACAGTGTATTGGACTGAAGAGGAGCTACTGTTCTTGTCAGTTTCCTAAGCAGAGTTGAACTAGATACGGCCCGTGTGTGTAGGAAGCACAGTTCTTTTGTTCTGAGCAAGCTTACTGTACTGGCCCTATAGGAAACACATTAGAGTAGAAGAGTGCTCTTTTCTCAAAAGCAGATTGTGTTTCTTGTGAGGCGAGCTAGCATTTGTTTCCCAGTCCTAAATGGATTTGAATCACATGCAGTTTCTGGTCCTACGAGCAAGAGTTGTTTTCTGGTAAGAAGAGTTACTATTGCGCTCCCTTTGTTGTACACAGTGCGAATAGCACTGGCGTCTGTTCCCAGCATGTACAGTGTATTGGACTGAAGAGGATCTACTGTTCTTCTCAGTTTACTAAGCAGAATTGAACTAGATAGGTCCGTGTGTGTAGGAAGCACATTTCTTTTGTTCTGAGCAAGCTAACTGTTCTGGCGCTATAGAAAACACAGTAGAGTAGAAGAGTGCTCTTTTCTCAAAAGCAGAGTGTGTTTCTTGTAAGGCGAGCTAGCGATTGTTTCCTAGTCCTAAATGGAGTTGAATCACATGCAGTTTCTGGTCCTACGAGCAAGAGTTGTTTTCTGGTAAGAAAAGTCACTCTTGTGCTCCCATTGTCATACACAGTGCAAATAGCACTGGTGTCTGTTCCCAGCAAGTACAGTGTATTGGACTGAGGAGGATCTACTGTTCTTGTCAGTTTCCTAAGCAGAATTGAACTAGATATGGCGCGTGTGTGTAGGAAGCACAGTTCTTTTGTTCTGAGCAAGCTCACTGTTCGGACCCCATAGGACACATAGTAAAATGGACTTGAATCACATACAGTTTTTGGTCCTACAAGCAAGAGTTGTTTTCTGGGAAGGAAAGTCACTATTGCGCTCCCAATGCCATACACAGTACAAATAGCACTTGCATCTGTTCCCAGCAAGTACAGTGTATTGGACTGAAGAGGGTCTACTGTTCTTGTCAGGTTCCTAAGCAGAGTTGAACTAGATATGGCCCGTGTGCATAGGAAGCACATTTCTTTTGTTCTGAGCAAGGTCACTGTTCGGACCGCATAGGACACATAGTAGAGAAGAGTGGTGATCTTTTCTCAAAAGCAGAGTGTATTTCTTGTAAGGCGAGGTAGCTTTTGTTTCCCAGTCCTAAATGAATTGGAATCACATGCAGTTTCTGGACCTACGAGTAGAGTTATTTTGTGGTAAGAAGATTCACTATTGCGCTCCCAATGCCATACACAGTACAAATAGCACTTGCGTCTGTTCCAATCAAGTACGGTGTATTGGACTGAATAGGAGCTACTGTTCTTGTCAGTTTCCTAAGCAGAGTTGAACTAGATATGGCCTTGTGTGTAGGAAGCACAGTTCTTTTGTTCTGAGCAAGCTCACTGTTCTGGCCCTATAGGAAACACAGTAGAATAGAAGAGTGCTCTTTTCTCAAAAGCAGAGTATGTTTCTTGTAAGGCGAGCTGGTGTTTGTTTCCCAGTCCTCAGTGGAGTTGAACCACATGCAGTTTTTGGTCCTACGAGCAAGAGTTGTTTTCTGGTAAAAAGAGTCACTATTGTGCTCCCATTGCCGTACACAGTGCAAATAGCACTCGCGTCTGTTCCCAGGAAGTACAGTGTATTGGAATGGAGAGGAGCTACTGTTCTTGTCAGTTTCCTAAGCAGAGTTGAACTAGATATGGCCCGTGTATGCAGGAAGCACAGTTCTTTTGTTCTGAGCAAGCTCACTGTTCTGGCTCTATAGGAAACACAGTAGAGTAGAAGAGTGCTCTTTACTCAAAAGCAGAGTATGTTTCTTGTAAGATGAGCTGGAGTTTGTTTCCCAGTCCTAAATGGAGTTGAATCACATGCAGTTTTTGGTCCTACGCGCAAGAGTTGTTTTCTGGTAACGAAAGTCACTATTGCGCTCCCTTTGCCAAACACAGTGCAAATAGCACTCTCATGTGTTCCCAGCAAGTACAGTGTATTGGAGTGAAGAGAAGCTACTGTTCTTGTCAGATTCCTAAGCAGAATTGAACTGGATATGGCCATTTGTGTAGGAAGCACAGTTCTTTTGTTCTGAGCAAGCTCACTGTACTGGTCCTATAGGAAACACAGTAGAGTAGAAGAGTGCTCTTTTCTCAAAAGCAGAGTGTGTTTCTTGTAAGGCGAGCCAGAGTTTGTTTCCCAGTCCTAAATGGAGTTGAATCACATGCAGTTTTTGGTCCTATGAGCAAGAGTTGTTTTCTGGTAAGGAAAGTCACTATTGCTCTCCCGTTGACATACATGGTGCAAATAGCACTCGCGTCTGTTCCCAGCAAGTACAGTGTATTGGACTGAAGAGGAGCTACTGTTCTTGTCAGTTTCCTAAGCAGAGTTGAACTAGATATGGCCCATGTGCGTAGGAAGCACAGTTCTTTTGGTCTGAGCAAGCTCATTGTTCGGACCCCATAGGACTCGAAGTAGAGAAGAAGAGTGCTCTTTTCTAAAAAGAAGAGTGTGTTTCTTGTAAGGCAAGCTAGTTTTTTGTTTCCCAGTCCTAAATGAATTTGAATCACATGCAGTTTTTGGTCCTACGAATAGAGTTATTTTTTGGTAAGAAGAGTCACTATTGCGCTCCCAATGCCATACACAGTACAAATAGCACTTGCGTCTGTTCCAATCAAGTACAGTGTATTGGACTGAAGAGGAGCTACTGTTCTTGTCAGTTTCCTAAGCAGAATTGAACTAGATATGGCCCGTGTGTGTATGAAGCACATTTCTTTTGTTCTGAGCAAGCTCACTGTTCTGGCCCTATAGGAAACACAGTAGTGTAGAAGAGTGCTCTTTTCTCAAAAGCAGAGTGTGTTTCTCGTAAGGCAAGATAGCGTTTGTTTCCCAGTCCTAAATGGAGTTGAATCCCATGCAGTTTCTGGTCCTAGGAGCAAGATTTGTTTTGTGGTAAGAAGAGTCACTATTGCGCACCCATTGTCATACACAGTGCAAATAGCACTGGCATCTGTTCACAGCAAGTACAGTGTATTGGACTGAAGAGGAGCTACTGTTCTCGTCAGTTTCCTAAGCAGAGTTGAACTAGATATGGCCCCTGTGTGTAGGAAGCACAGTTCTTTTGTTCTGAGCAAGCTCACTGTTCTGGCCCTATAGGAAACACAGTAGAGTAGAAGAGTGCTCTTTTCTCAAAAGCAGAGTGTGTTTCTCGTAAGGCAAGCTAGCGTTTGTTTCCCAGTCCTAAATGGAGTTGAATCCCATGCAGTTTCTGGTCCTAGGAGCAAGATTTGTTTTGTGGTAAGAAGAGTCACTATTGCGCTCCCATTGTCATACACAGTGCAAATAGCACTGGCATCTGTTCACAGCAAGTACAGTGTATTGGACTGAAGAGGATCTACTGTTCTCGTCAGTTTCCTAAGCAGAATTGAACTAGATTTGGCCCGTGGGTGTAGGAAGCACAGTTCTTTTGTTCTGAGCAAGCTCACTGTTCGGACCCCATAGTAAACACAGTAGAGTAGAAGTGTGCCCTTTTCTCAAAAGCAGAGCTCATTTCTTTAAGGCAAGCTAGCGTTTGTTTCCCAGTCCTAAGTGGAGTTGAATCACATGCAGTTTCTGGTCCTAAGAGCCAGAGTTATTTTCTGGTAAGAAGAGTCACTACTGTGCTCCCATTGCTGTACACAGTACAAATAGCACTCGCGTCTGTTCCCAGCAAGTACAGTGTATTGGACTGAAGAGGAGCTACGGTTCTTGTCAATTTCCTAAGCAGAGTTGAACTAGATATGGCCCGTGTGTGTAGGAAGCACAGTTCTTTTGTTCTGAGCAAGCTCACTGTTCGGACCCCATAGGACACATAGTAAAATGGAGTTGAATCACATGCAGTTTTTGGTCCTACAAGCAAGAGTTGTTTTCTGGGAAGGAAAGTCACTATTGCGCTCCCAATGCCATACACAGTACAAATAGCACTTGCATCTGTTCCCAGCAAGTACAGTGTATTGGACTGAAGAGGAGCTACTGTTCTTGTCAGTTTCCTAAGCAGAGTTGAACTAGATATGGCCCGTGTGCATAGGAAGCACATTTCTTTTGTTCTGAGCAAGGTCACTGTTCGGACCCCATAGGACACATAGTAGAGAAGAGTGGTGATCTTTTCTCAAAAGCAGAGTGTATTTCTTGTAAGGCGAGGTAGCTTTTGTTTCCCAGTCCTAAATGAATTGGAATCACATGCAGTTTCTGGACCTACGAGTAGAGTTATTTTGTGGTAAGAAGATTCACTATTGCGCTCCCAATGCCATACACAGTACAAATAGCACTTGCGTCTGTTCCAATCAAGTACGGTGTATTGGACTGAATAGGAGCTACTGTTCTTGTCAGTTTCCTAAGCAGAGTTGAACTAGATATGGCCCGTGTGTATAGGAAGCACAGTTCTTTTGTTCTGAGCAAGCTCACTGTTCGGACCCATAGGAAACACAGTAGAGTAGAAGAGTGCTCTTTTCTCAAAAGCAGAGTGTGTTTCTTGTAAGGCGAGCTAGCGTTTGCTTCCCAGACCTAAATGGAGTTGAATCACATGCAGTTTTAGGTCCAACGAGCAAGAGTTATTTTCTGGTAAGAAGAGTCACTATTTCGGTCCCATTGTCATACACAGGGCAAATAGCACTGGCGTATGTTCCCAGCATGTACAGTGTATCGGACTGAAGAGGATCTACTGTTCTTGTCAGTTTCCGATGCAGAGTTGAACTAGATATGGCCCCTGTGTGTAGGAAGCACATTTCTTTTGTTCTGAGCAAGCTTACTGTTCTGGCCCTATAGGAAAAACAGTAGAGTAGAAGAGTACTCTTTTCTCAAAAGCAGAGTGTGTTTCTTGTAAGGCGAGCTAGCGTTTGTTTCCCAGTCCTAAATGGAGTTGAATCACATGCAGTTTCTGGTCCTACAAGCAAGAGTATTTTCTGGTAAGAAGAGTCACTATTGTGCTCCCATTGTCATACACAGGGCAAATAGCACTGGCATTTGTTCCGAGCAAGTACAGTGTATTGGACTGAAGAGGATCTACTGTTCTTGTCAGTTTCCTAAGCAGAATTGAACTAGATATGGCCCGTGTGTGTAGGAAGCACAGTTCTTTTGTTCTGAGCAAGCTCACTGTTCGGACCCCATAGGAAACACAGTAGAGTAGAAGTGTGCCCTTTTCTCAAATCAGAGCTTGTTTCTTGTAAGGCAAGCTAGCGTTTGTTTCCCAGTGCTAAGAGGAGTTGAATCACATGCAGTTTCTGGTCCTAAGAGCCAGAGTTGTTTTCTGGTAAGAAGGGTCACTATTGTGCTCCCATTGCTGTACACAGTACAAATAGCACACGTCTGTTCCCAGCAAGTGCAATGTATTGGATTGAAGAGGAGCTACTGTTCTCGTCAGTTTCCTAAGCAGAGTTGAACTAGATATGGCCCGTGTTTGTAGGAAGCACATTTCTTTTGTTCTGAGCAAGCTCACTGTTCTGGCCCTATAAGAAACACAGTAGAGTACAAGAGTGCTCTTTTCTCAAAAGCAGAGTGTGTTTCTTGTAAGGAGAGATAGCATTTGTTTCCCAGTCCTAAATGGAGTTGAATCCCATGCAGTTTCAGTTCCTACAAGCAAGAGTTGTTTTCTGGTAAAAAGAGTCACTATTGCGCTCCCAATTCCGTACACAGTGCAAATAGCACTCGTGTCTTTTCCCAGCAAATACAGTGTATTGGACTGAAGAGGAGCTACTGTTCTTGTCAGTTTCCTAAGCAGAGTTGAACTAGATACGGCCCGTGTGTGTAGGAAGCACAGTTCTTTTGTTCTGAGCAAGCTTACTGTACTGGCCCTATAGGAAACACATTAGAGTAGAAGAGTGCTCTTTTCTCAAAAGCAGATTGTGTTTCTTGTGAGGCGAGCTAGCGTTTGTTTCCCAGTCCTAAATGGATTTGAATCACATGCAGTTTCTGGTCCTACGAGCAAGAGTTGTTTTCTGGTAAGAAGAGTTACTATTGCGCTCCCTTTGTTGTACACAGTGCGAATAGCACTGGCGTCTGTTCCCAGCATGTACAGTGTATTGGACTGAAGAGGATCTACTGTTCTTCTCAGTTTACTAAGCAGAATTGAACTAGATAGGTCCGTGTGTGTAGGAAGCACATTTCTTTTGTTCTGAGCAAGCTAACTGTTCTGGCGCTATAGAAAACACAGTAGAGTAGAAGAGTGCTCTTTTCTCAAAAGCAGAGTGTGTTTCTTGTAAGGCGAGCTAGCGATTGTTTCCTAGTCCTAAATGGAGTTGAATCACATGCAGTTTCTGGTCCTACGAGCAAGAGTTGTTTTCTGGTAAGAAAAGTCACTCTTGTGCTCCCATTGTCATACACAGTGCAAATAGCACTGGTGTCTGTTCCCAGCAAGTACAGTGTATTGGACTGAGGAGGATCTACTGTTCTTGTCAGTTTCCTAAGCAGAATTGAACTAGATATGGCGCGTGTGTGTAGGAAGCACAGTTCTTTTGTTCTGAGCAAGCTCACTGTTCGGACCCCATAGGACACATAGTAAAATGGACTTGAATCACATACAGTTTTTGGTCCTACAAGCAAGAGTTGTTTTCTGGGAAGGAAAGTCACTATTGCGCTCCCAATGCCATACACAGTACAAATAGCACTTGCATCTGTTCCCAGCAAGTACAGTGTATTGGACTGAAGAGGAGCTACTGTTCTTGTCATTTTCCTAAGCAGAGTTGAACTAGATATGGCCCGTGTGCATAGGAAGCACATTTCTTTTGTTCTGAGCAAGGTCACTGTTCGGACCGCATAGGACACATAGTAGAGAAGAGTGGTGATCTTTTCTCAAAAGCAGAGTGTATTTCTTGTAAGGCGAGGTAGCTTTTGTTTCCCAGTCCTAAATGAATTGGAATCACATGCAGTTTCTGGACCTACGAGTAGAGTTATTTTGTGGTAAGAAGATTCACTATTGCGCTCCCAATGCCATACACAGTACAAATAGCACTTGCGTCTGTTCCAATCAAGTACGGTGTATTGGACTGAATAGGAGCTACTGTTCTTGTCAGTTTCCTAAGCAGAGTTGAACTAGATATGGCCTTGTGTGTAGGAAGCACAGTTCTTTTGTTCTGAGCAAGCTCACTGTTCTGGCCCTATAGGAAACACAGTAGAATAGAAGAGTGCTCTTTTCTCAAAAGCAGAGTATGTTTCTTGTAAGGCGAGCTGGTGTTTGTTTCCCAGTCCTCAGTGGAGTTGAACCACATGCAGTTTTTGGTCCTACGAGCAAGAGTTGTTTTCTGGTAAAAAGAGTCACTATTGTGCTCCCATTGCCGTACACAGTGCAAATAGCACTCGCGTCTGTTCCCAGGAAGTACAGTGTATTGGAATGGAGAGGAGCTACTGTTCTTGTCAGTTTCCTAAGCAGAGTTGAACTAGATATGGCCCGTGTATGCAGGAAGCACAGTTCTTTTGTTCTGAGCAAGCTCACTGTTCTGGCTCTATAGGAAACACAGTAGAGTAGAAGAGTGCTCTTTACTCAAAAGCAGAGTATGTTTCTTGTAAGATGAGCTGGAGTTTGTTTCCCAGTCCTAAATGGAGTTGAATCACATGCAGTTTTTGGTCCTACGCGCAAGAGTTGTTTTCTGGTAACGAAAGTCACTATTGCGCTCCCTTTGCCAAACACAGTGCAAATAGCACTCTCATGTGTTCCCAGCAAGTACAGTGTATTGGAGTGAAGAGAAGCTACTGTTCTTGTCAGATTCCTAAGCAGAATTGAACTGGATATGGCCATTTGTGTAGGAAGCACAGTTCTTTTGTTCTGAGCAAGCTCACTGTACTGGTCCTATAGGAAACACAGTAGAGTAGAAGAGTGCTCTTTTCTCAAAAGCAGAGTGTGTTTCTTGTAAGGCGAGCCAGAGTTTGTTTCCCAGTCCTAAATGGAGTTGAATCACATGCAGTTTTTGGTCCTATGAGCAAGAGTTGTTTTCTGGTAAGGAAAGTCACTATTGCTCTCCCGTTGACATACACGGTGCAAATAGCACTCGCGTCTGTTCCCAGCAAGTACAGTGTATTGGACTGAAGAGGAGCTACTGTTCTTGTCAGTTTCCTAAGCAGAGTTGAACTAGATATGGCCCATGTGCGTAGGAAGCACAGTTCTTTTGGTCTGAGCAAGCTCATTGTTCGGACCCCATAGGACTCGAAGTAGAGAAGAAGAGTGCTCTTTTCTAAAAAGAAGAGTGTGTTTCTTGTAAGGCAAGCTAGTTTTTTGTTTCCCAGTCCTAAATGAATTTGAATCACATGCAGTTTTTGGTCCTACGAATAGAGTTATTTTTTGGTAAGAAGAGTCACTATTGCGCTCCCAATGCCATACACAGTACAAATAGCACTTGCGTCTGTTCCAATCAAGTACAGTGTATTGGACTGAAGAGGAGCTACTGTTCTTGTCAGTTTCCTAAGCAGAATTGAACTAGATATGGCCCGTGTGTGTATGAAGCACATTTCTTTTGTTCTGAGCAAGCTCACTGTTCTGGCCCTATAGGAAACACAGTAGAGTAGAAGAGTGCTCTTTTCTCAAAAGCAGAGTGTGTTTCTCGTAAGGCAAGATAGCGTTTGTTTCCCAGTCCTAAATGGAGTTGAATCCCATGCAGTTTCTGGTCCTAGGAGCAAGATTTGTTTTGTGGTAAGAAGAGTCACTATTGCGCACCCATTGTCATACACAGTGCAAATAGCACTGGCATCTGTTCACAGCAAGTACAGTGTATTGGACTGAAGAGGAGCTACTGTTCTCGTCAGTTTCCTAAGCAGAGTTGAACTAGATATGGCCCCTGTGTGTAGGAAGCACAGTTCTTTTGTTCTGAGCAAGCTCACTGTTCTGGCCCTATAGGAAACACAGTAGAGTAGAAGAGTGCTCTTTTCTCAAAAGCAGAGTGTGTTTCTCGTAAGGCAAGCTAGCGTTTGTTTCCCAGTCCTAAATGGAGTTGAATCCCATGCAGTTTCTGGTCCTAGGAGCAAGATTTGTTTTGTGGTAAGAAGAGTCACTATTGCGCTCCCATTGTCATACACAGTGCAAATAGCACTGGCATCTGTTCACAGCAAGTACAGTGTATTGGACTGAAGAGGATCTACTGTTCTCGTCAGTTTCCTAAGCAGAATTGAACTAGATTTGGCCCGTGGGTGTAGGAAGCACAGTTCTTTTGTTCTGAGCAAGCTCACTGTTCGGACCCCATAGTAAACACAGTAGAGTAGAAGTGTGCCCTTTTCTCAAAAGCAGAGCTCATTTCTTTAAGGCAAGCTAGCGTTTGTTTCCCAGTCCTAAGTGGAGTTGAATCACATGCAGTTTCTGGTCCTAAGAGCCAGAGTTATTTTCTGGTAAGAAGAGTCACTACTGTGCTCCCATTGCTGTACACAGTACAAATAGCACTCGCGTCTGTTCCCAGCAAGTACAGTGTATTGGACTGAAGAGGAGCTACGGTTCTTGTCAATTTCCTAAGCAGAGTTGAACTAGATATGGCCCGTGTGTGTAGGAAGCACAGTTCTTTTGTTCTGAGCAAGCTCACTGTTCGGACCCCATAGGACACATAGTAAAATGGAGTTGAATCACATGCAGTTTTTGGTCCTACAAGCAAGAGTTGTTTTCTGGGAAGGAAAGTCACTATTGCGCTCCCAATGCCATACACAGTACAAATAGCACTTGCATCTGTTCCCAGCAAGTACAGTGTATTGGACTGAAGAGGAGCTACTGTTCTTGTCAGTTTCCTAAGCAGAGTTGAACTAGATATGGCCCGTGTGCATAGGAAGCACATTTCTTTTGTTCTGAGCAAGGTCACTGTTCGGACCCCATAGGACACATAGTAGAGAAGAGTGGTGATCTTTTCTCAAAAGCAGAGTGTATTTCTTGTAAGGCGAGGTAGCTTTTGTTTCCCAGTCCTAAATGAATTGGAATCACATGCAGTTTCTGGACCTACGAGTAGAGTTATTTTGTGGTAAGAAGATTCACTATTGCGCTCCCAATGCCATACACAGTACAAATAGCACTTGCGTCTGTTCCAATCAAGTACGGTGTATTGGACTGAATAGGAGCTACTGTTCTTGTCAGTTTCCTAAGCAGAGTTGAACTAGATATGGCCCGTGTGTATAGGAAGCACAGTTCTTTTGTTCTGAGCAAGCTCACTGTTCGGACCCATAGGAAACACAGTAGAGTAGAAGAGTGCTCTTTTCTCAAAAGCAGAGTGTGTTTCTTGTAAGGCGAGCTAGCGTTTGCTTCCCAGACCTAAATGGAGTTGAATCACATGCAGTTTTAGGTCCAACGAGCAAGAGTTATTTTCTGGTAAGAAGAGTCACTATTTCGGTCCCATTGTCATACACAGGGCAAATAGCACTGGCGTATGTTCCCAGCATGTACAGTGTATCGGACTGAAGAGGATCTACTGTTCTTGTCAGTTTCCGATGCAGAGTTGAACTAGATATGGCCCCTGTGTGTAGGAAGCACATTTCTTTTGTTCTGAGCAAGCTTACTGTTCTGGCCCTATAGGAAAAACAGTAGAGTAGAAGAGTACTCTTTTCTCAAAAGCAGAGTGTGTTTCTTGTAAGGCGAGCTAGCGTTTGTTTCCCAGTCCTAAATGGAGTTGAATCACATGCAGTTTCTGGTCCTACAAGCAAGAGTATTTTCTGGTAAGAAGAGTCACTATTGTGCTCCCATTGTCATACACAGGGCAAATAGCACTGGCATTTGTTCCGAGCAAGTACAGTGTATTGGACTGAAGAGGATCTACTGTTCTTGTCAGTTTCCTAAGCAGAATTGAACTAGATATGGCCCGTGTGTGTAGGAAGCACAGTTCTTTTGTTCTGAGCAAGCTCACTGTTCGGACCCCATAGGAAACACAGTAGAGTAGAAGTGTGCCCTTTTCTCAAATCAGAGCTTGTTTCTTGTAAGGCAAGCTAGCGTTTGTTTCCCAGTGCTAAGAGGAGTTGAATCACATGCAGTTTCTGGTCCTAAGAGCCAGAGTTGTTTTCTGGTAAGAAGGGTCACTATTGTGCTCCCATTGCTGTACACAGTACAAATAGCACACGTCTGTTCCCAGCAAGTGCAATGTATTGGATTGAAGAGGAGCTACTGTTCTCGTCAGTTTCCTAAGCAGAGTTGAACTAGATATGGCCCGTGTTTGTAGGAAGCACATTTCTTTTGTTCTGAGCAAGCTCACTGTTCTGGCCCTATAAGAAACACAGTAGAGTACAAGAGTGCTCTTTTCTCAAAAGCAGAGTGTGTTTCTTGTAAGGAGAGATAGCATTTGTTTCCCAGTCCTAAATGGAGTTGAATCCCATGCAGTTTCAGTTCCTACAAGCAAGAGTTGTTTTCTGGTAAAAAGAGTCACTATTGCGCTCCCAATTCCGTACACAGTGCAAATAGCACTCGTGTCTTTTCCCAGCAAATACAGTGTATTGGACTGAAGAGGAGCTACTGTTCTTGTCAGTTTCCTAAGCAGAGTTGAACTAGATACGGCCCGTGTGTGTAGGAAGCACAGTTCTTTTGTTCTGAGCAAGCTTACTGTACTGGCCCTATAGGAAACACATTAGAGTAGAAGAGTGCTCTTTTCTCAAAAGCAGATTGTGTTTCTTGTGAGGCGAGCTAGCGTTTGTTTCCCAGTCCTAAATGGATTTGAATCACATGCAGTTTCTGGTCCTACGAGCAAGAGTTGTTTTCTGGTAAGAAGAGTTACTATTGCGCTCCCTTTGTTGTACACAGTGCGAATAGCACTGGCGTCTGTTCCCAGCATGTACAGTGTATTGGACTGAAGAGGATCTACTGTTCTTCTCAGTTTACTAAGCAGAATTGAACTAGATAGGTCCGTGTGTGTAGGAAGCACATTTCTTTTGTTCTGAGCAAGCTAACTGTTCTGGCGCTATAGAAAACACAGTAGAGTAGAAGAGTGCTCTTTTCTCAAAAGCAGAGTGTGTTTCTTGTAAGGCGAGCTAGCGATTGTTTCCTAGTCCTAAATGGAGTTGAATCACATGCAGTTTCTGGTCCTACGAGCAAGAGTTGTTTTCTGGTAAGAAAAGTCACTCTTGTGCTCCCATTGTCATACACAGTGCAAATAGCACTGGTGTCTGTTCCCAGCAAGTACAGTGTATTGGACTGAGGAGGATCTACTGTTCTTGTCAGTTTCCTAAGCAGAATTGAACTAGATATGGCGCGTGTGTGTAGGAAGCACAGTTCTTTTGTTCTGAGCAAGCTCACTGTTCGGACCCCATAGGACACATAGTAAAATGGACTTGAATCACATACAGTTTTTGGTCCTACAAGCAAGAGTTGTTTTCTGGGAAGGAAAGTCACTATTGCGCTCCCAATGCCATACACAGTACAAATAGCACTTGCATCTGTTCCCAGCAAGTACAGTGTATTGGACTGAAGAGGAGCTACTGTTCTTGTCATTTTCCTAAGCAGAGTTGAACTAGATATGGCCCGTGTGCATAGGAAGCACATTTCTTTTGTTCTGAGCAAGGTCACTGTTCGGACCGCATAGGACACATAGTAGAGAAGAGTGGTGATCTTTTCTCAAAAGCAGAGTGTATTTCTTGTAAGGCGAGGTAGCTTTTGTTTCCCAGTCCTAAATGAATTGGAATCACATGCAGTTTCTGGACCTACGAGTAGAGTTATTTTGTGGTAAGAAGATTCACTATTGCGCTCCCAATGCCATACACAGTACAAATAGCACTTGCGTCTGTTCCAATCAAGTACGGTGTATTGGACTGAATAGGAGCTACTGTTCTTGTCAGTTTCCTAAGCAGAGTTGAACTAGATATGGCCTTGTGTGTAGGAAGCACAGTTCTTTTGTTCTGAGCAAGCTCACTGTTCTGGCCCTATAGGAAACACAGTAGAATAGAAGAGTGCTCTTTTCTCAAAAGCAGAGTATGTTTCTTGTAAGGCGAGCTGGTGTTTGTTTCCCAGTCCTCAGTGGAGTTGAACCACATGCAGTTTTTGGTCCTACGAGCAAGAGTTGTTTTCTGGTAAAAAGAGTCACTATTGTGCTCCCATTGCCGTACACAGTGCAAATAGCACTCGCGTCTGTTCCCAGGAAGTACAGTGTATTGGAATGGAGAGGAGCTACTGTTCTTGTCAGTTTCCTAAGCAGAGTTGAACTAGATATGGCCCGTGTATGCAGGAAGCACAGTTCTTTTGTTCTGAGCAAGCTCACTGTTCTGGCTCTATAGGAAACACAGTAGAGTAGAAGAGTGCTCTTTACTCAAAAGCAGAGTATGTTTCTTGTAAGATGAGCTGGAGTTTGTTTCCCAGTCCTAAATGGAGTTGAATCACATGCAGTTTTTGGTCCTACGCGCAAGAGTTGTTTTCTGGTAACGAAAGTCACTATTGCGCTCCCTTTGCCAAACACAGTGCAAAT
>NW_026736441.1:0-70026 GCF_949786415.1 Peromyscus eremicus
TGAACTAGATATGGCCCGTGTGTGTAGGAAGCACAGTTCTTTTGTTCTGAGCAAGCTCACTGTTCTGGCCCTATAGGAAATACAGTAGAGTAGAAGAGTGCTCTTTTCTCAAAAGCAGAGTGTGTTTCTTGTAAGGCGAGCTAGCGTTTGTTTCCCAGTCCTAAATGGAGTTGAATCACATGCAGTTTCTGGTCCTACGAGCAAGAGTTTTTTCTGGTAAGAAGAGTCACTATATCACTCCCATTGTCATACTCAGGGCAAATAGCACTGGCCTCTGTTCCCAGCATGTACAGTGTATTGGACTAAAGAGGATCTACTGTTCTTGTCAGGTTCCTAAGCAGAGTTGAAATAGATATGGCCCATGTGTGTAGGAAGCACAGTTCTTTTGTACTCATCAAGCTCAATGTTCTGGCCCTATAGGAAACACAGTAGATTAGAAGAGTGCTCTTTCCTCCAAAGCAGAGTGTGTTTCTTGTAATGCGAGCTAGTGTTTGTTTCCCAATCCTAAATGGAGTTGAAATACACATGCAGTTTCTGGTCCTACGAGCAAGAGTTGTTTTCTGGTAAGAAGAGTCACTATTGCGCTCCTTTTGCCACACACAGTGCAAATAGCCCTTGCGTCTGTTCCCAGTAAGTACAGTGTATTGGACTGAAGAGGAGCTACTCTCTTGTCAGTTTCCTAAGCAGAGTTGAACTACATATGGCCCATGTTTGTAGGAAGCACAGTTCTTTTGTACTCAGCAAGCTCACTGTTCTGGCCCTATAGGAAACACAGTAGAGAAGAGTGCTCTTTCCTCAAAAGCAGAGTGTGTTTTTTGTAAGGAGAGGTAGCGTTTGTTTCGCAGTCCTAAATGGAGTTGAATCACATGCAGTTTCTGTTCCTACGAGCAAGAGTTGTTTACTGGTAAGGAAAGTCACTATTGCGCTCCCATTGTCATACACAGTGCAAATAGCACTCGCGTCTGTTCCCAGCAAGTACAGTGTATTGGACTGAAGAGAAGCTACTGTTCTTCTCAGTTTCCAAAGCAGAATTGAACTAGATATGGCCCGTGTGTGTAGGAAGCACAGTTCTTTTGTTCTGAGCAAGCTCACTGTTTGGAACCCATAGGAAACACAGTAGAGTAGAAGAGTGCTCTTTTCTCAAAAGCAGAGTGTGTTTATTGTAAGGCGAGCTAGCGTTTGTTTCCCAGTCCTAAATGGAGTTGAATCACATGCAGTTTCTGGTCCTACGAGCAAGAGTTGTTTTCTGGTAAGAAGAGTCACTATTGCACTCCCTTTGCCATACACAGTGCAAATAGCACTGGCGTCTGTACCCAGCATGTACAGTGTATTGGACTGAAGAGGATCTTCTGTTCTTTTCAGTTTCCTAAGCAGAGTTGAACTAGATATGGCCCGTGTGTGTAGGAAGCACAGTTCTTTTGTTCTGAGCAAGCTCACATTTCGAACCCCATAGGAAACACAGTAGAGTAGAAGAGTGCATTTTTCTCAAAAGCAGAGTGTGTTTCTTGTAAGGCGAGCTAGCATTTGTTTCCCAGTCCTAAATGGAGTAGAATCACATGCAGTTTCTGGTCCTACGAGCAAAAGTTTTTTCTGGTAATAAGAGTCACTATTGTGCTCCCATTGTCATACTCAGGGCAAATAGCACTGGCCTCTGTTCCCAGCATGTACAGTGTATTGGACTAAAGAGGATCTACTGTTCTTGTCAGGTTCCTAAGCAGAGTTGAACTAGATATGGCCCATGTGTGTAGGAAGCACAGTTCTTTTGTACTCAGCAAGCTCACTGTTCTGGCCATATAGGAAACACAGTAGAGTAGAAGAGTGCTCTTTCCTCAAAAGCAGAGTGTGTTTCTTGTAAGGCCAGCTAGCGTTTGTTTCGCAGTCCTAAATGGAGTTGAATCACATGCAGTTTGCGATCCTACGAACAAGAGTTGTTTTCTGGTAAGGAAAGTCACTATTGCGCTCCCATTGCCATACACAGTGCAATTAGCACTCTCTCTCGTCTGTTCCCAGCAAGTACAGTGTATTGTACTGAAGAGGAGCTACTGTTCTTGTCAGTTTTCTAAGCAAAATTGAACTAGATATGGCCCGTGTGTGTAGGAAGCACAGTTCTTTTGTTCTGAGCAAGCTCACTGTTTGGACCCCATAGGACACAGTAGAGTAGAAGAGTGCTCTTTTCTCAAAAGCAGTGTGTGTTTCTTGTATGGCGAGCTAGCTTTTGTTTCCCAGTCCTAAATGGAGTTGAATCACATGCAGTTTCTGGTCCTACGAGCAAGAGTTGTTTTCTGGTAAGAAGAGTCACTATTGTGCTCCCATTGCCATACACAGTGCAAATAGCACTGGCGTCTGTACCCAGCATGTACAGTGTATTGGACTGAAGAGGATCTACTGTTCTTGTCAGTTTTCTAAGCAGAATTGAACTAGATATGGCCCGTGTGTGTAGGAAGAACAGTTCTTTTGTTCTGAGCAAGCTCACTGTTCTGGCCCTGTAGGAAACACAGTGGAGTAGAAGAGTGCTCTTTTCTCAAAAGCAGAGTGTGTTTCTTGTAAGGCAAGCTAGCGTTTGTTTCCCAGTCCTAAATGGAGTTGAATCACATGCAGTTTCTGGTCCTACGAGCAAGAGTTTTTTCTGGTAAGAAGAGTCACTATATTGCTCCCATTGTCATACTCAGGGCAAATAGCACTGGCCTCTGTTCCCAGCATGTACAGTGTATTGGACTAAAGAGGATCTACTGTTCTTGTCAGGTTCCTAAGCAGAGTTGAACTAGATATGGCCCATGTGTGGGAAGCACAGTTCTTTTGTACTCAGCAAGCTCAATGTTCTGGCCCTATAGGAAACACAGTAGAATAGAAGAGTGCTCTTTCCTCCAAAGCAGAGTGTGTTTCTTGTAATGCGAGCTAGTGTTTGTTTCCCAATCCTAAATGGAGTTGAAATACACATGCAGTTTCTGGTCCTACGAGCAAGAGCTGTTTTCTGGTAAGAAGAGTCACTATTGTGCTCCTTTTGCCATACACAGTGCAAATAGCCCTTGTGTCTGTTCCCAGTAAGTACAGTGTATTGGAATGAAGAGGAGCTACTCTCTTGTCAGTTTCCTAAGCAGAGTTGAAATAGATATGGCCCATGTGTGTAGGAATCACAGTTCTTTTGTACTCAGCAAGCTCACTGTTCTGGCCCTATAGGAAACACAGTAGAGTAGAAGAGTGCTCTTTCCTCAAAAGCAGAGTGTGTTTCTTGTAAGGCGAGCTAGAGTTTGTTTCCCAGTGCTAAATGGAGTTGAATCACATGCAGTTTCCGTTCCTACGAGCAAGAGTTGTTTTCTGGTAAGGAAAGTCACTATTGCGCTCCCATTGCCATACACAGTGTAAATAGCACTCGCGTCTGTTCCCAGCAAGTACAGTGTATTGGACTGAGGAGGAGCTACTGTTCTAGTCAGGTTCCTAAGCAGAGTTGAACTAGATATGGCGCGTGTGTGTAGGAAGCACAGTTCTTTTGTTCTCAGGAAGCTCACTGTTAGGACCCCATAAAAAACACAGTAGAATAGAAGAGTGCTCTTTTCTCAAAAGCAGAGTGTGTTTCTTGTAAGGCCAGCTAGCGTTTGTTTCCCAGTCTTAGATGGAGATGAAATACACATGCAGTTTCTGGTCCCACGAGCAAGAGTTGTTTTCTGGTAAGAAGAGTCACTATTGCGCTCCCTTTGCCATACACAGTGCAAATAGCCCTCGCGTCTGTTCCCAGCAAGTACAGTGTATTGGACTGAAGAGGAGCTACTGTTCTTGTCAGTTTCCTAAGCAGAGTTGAACTAGATATGGCCTGTGTGTGTAGGAAGCACAGTTCTTTTGTTCTCAGCAAGCTCACTGTTCAGACCCCATACAAAACACAGTAGAGTAGAAGAGTGCTCTTTTCTCAAAAGCACAGTGTGTTTCTTGTAAGGTGAGCTAGCATTTGTTTCCCAGTCCTAAATGGAGTTGAAATACACATGCAGTTTCTGGTCCTACGAGCAAGAGTTGTTTTCTGGTTAGAAGAGTCACTATTGCGCTCCCTTTGCCATACACAATGCAAATAGCCCTCGCGTCTGTTCCCAGCAAGTACAGTGTATTGGACTGAAGAGGAGCTACTGTTCTTGTCAGTTTCCTAAGCAGAGTTGAACTAGATATGGCCCATGTGTTTAGGAAGGACAGTTCTTTTGTACTCAGCAAGCTCACTGTTCTGGCCCTATAGGAAACACAGTAGAGTAGAAGAGTGCTCTTTCCTCAAAAACAGAGTGTGTTTTTTGTAAGGCGAGCTAGCCTTTGTTTCGCAGTCCTAAATGGAGTTGAATCACATGCAGTTTCCGTTCCTACGAGCAACAGTTTTTTTCATGTAAGGAAAGTCACTATTGTGCTCCCATTGCCATACACAGTGCAAATAGCACTCGCGTCTGTTCCCAGCAAGTACAGTGTATTGGACTGAAGAGGAGCTACTGCTCTTGTTAGTTTCCTAAGCAGAATTGAACTAGATATGGCCCGTGTGTGTAGGAAGCACAGTTCTTTTGTTCTGAGCAAGCTCACTGTTTGGACCCCATAGGAAACATAGTAGAATAGAAGAGTGCTCTTTTCTCAAAAGCAGAGTGTGTTTCTTGTAAGAAGAGCTAGCGTTTGTTTCCCAGTCCTAAATGGAGTTGAATCACATGTAGTTTCTGGTCCTACGAGCAAGAGTTGTTTTCTGGAAAGAAGAGTCACTATTGCGCTCCCATTGCCATACACTGTGCAAATAGCACTGGCGTCTGTACCCAGCATGTACAGTGTATTGGACTGAAGAGTATCTACTGTTCTTGTCAGTTTCCTAAGCAGAATTGAACTAGATATGGCCCGTGTATGTAGGAAGCACAGTTCTTTTGTTATGAGCAAGCTCACTGTTTGGACCCCATAGGAAACACAGTAGAGTAGAAGAGTGCTCTTTTCTCAAAAGCAGAGTGTCTTTCTTGTAAGGCAAGCTAGCGTTTGTTTCCCAGTCCTAAATGGAGTTGAATCACATGCAGTTTCTGGTCCTACGAGCAAGAGTTTTTTCTGGTAATAAGAGTCACTATTGCGTTCCCATTGTCATACTCAGGGCAAATAGCACTGGCCTCTCTTCCCAGCATGTACAGTGTATTGAACTAAAGAGGACCTACTGTTCTTGTCAGGTTCCTAAGCAGAGTTGAACTAGATATGGCCCATGTGTGTAGGAAGCACAGTTCTTTTGTACTCAGCAAGCTCACTGTTCTGGCCCTATAGGAAACACAGTAGAGTAGAAGAGTGCTCTTTCCTCCAAAGCAGAGAGTGTTTCGTGTAAGTCCAGCTAGATTTTGTTTCCCAGTCCTAAATGGAGTTGAATCACATGCAGTTTCCGTTCCTACGAGCAAGAGTTGTTTTCTGGTAAGGAAAGTCACTATTGTGCTCCCATTGCCAAACACAGTGCAAATAGCACTCGCGTCTGTTCCCAGCAAGTACAGTGTATTGGACTGAAGAGGAGCTGCTGTTCTTGTCAGTTTCCTAAGCAAATTTGAACTAGATATGGCCCGTGTGTGTAGGAAGCACAGTTCTTTTGTTCTGAGCAAGCTCACTGTTTGGATCCCATAGGAAACACAGTAGAGTAGAAGAGTGCTCTTTCCTCAAAAGCAGAGTGTGTTTTTTGTAAGGCGAGCTAGCGTTTGTTTCGCAGTCCTAAATGGAGTTGAATCACATGCAGTTTGCGTTCCTACGAACAAGAGTTGTTTTCTGGTAAGGAAAGTCACTATTGTGCTCCCATTGCCATACACAGTGCAATTAGCACTCGCATCCTTTCCCAGCAAGTACAGTGTATTGGACTGAAGAGGAGCTACTGTTCTTGTCAGTTTCCAAAACAAATTTGAACTGGATATGGCCCGTGTGTGTAGGAAGCACAGTTCTTTTGTTCTGAGCAAGCTCACTCTTTGGATCCCATAGGAAACACAGTAGAGTAGAAGAGTGCTCTTTTCTCAAAAGCAGAGTGTGTTTCTTGTAAGGCGAGCTAGCGTTTGTTTCGCAGTCCTAAATGGAGTTGAATCACATGCAGTTTCGGGTCATATGAGCAATAGTTGTTTTCTGGTAAGAAGAGTCACTATTGCACTCCCATTGCCATACACAGTGCAAATAGCACTGGCGTCTGTTCCCAGCATGTACAGCGTATTGGACTGAAGAGGATCTACTGTTCTTTTCAGTTTCCTAAGCAGAGTTGAACTAGATATGGCCATTGTGTGTAGGAAGCACAGTTCTTCTGTTCTGAGCAAGCTCACATTTCGAACCCCATAAAAAACACAGTAGAGTAGAAGAGTGCATTTTTCTCAAAAGCAGAGTGTGTTTCTTGTAAGGCGAGCTAGCGTTTGTTTCCCAGTCCTAAATGGATTTGAATCACATGCAGTTTCTGGTCCTACGAGCAAGAGTTGTTTTCTGGTAAGAAGAGTCACTATTGCGCTCCCGTTGACATACACTGTGCAAATAGCACTGGTGTCTGTACTTAGCATGTACAGTGTATTGGACTGAAGAGGATCTACTGTTCTTGTCAGTTTCCTAAGCAGAATTGAACTAGATATGGCCCGTGTGTGTAGGAAGCACAGTTCTTTTGTTCTAAGCAAGCTCACTGTTTGGACCCCTAGGAAACACAGTAGAGTAGAAGAGTGCTCTTTTCTCAAAAGTGGAGTGTGTTTCTTGTATGGCGAGCTAGCGTTTGTTTCCCAGTCCTACATGGAGTTGAATCACATACAGTTTCTGGTCCTACGAGCAAGGGATGTTTTCTGGTAAGAAGAGTCACTATTGCGCTCCCATTGCCATACACAGTGCAAATAGCACTGGCGTCTGTACACAGCATGTACAGTGTATTGGACTGAAGAGGATCTACTGTTCTTGTCAGTTTCCTAAGCAGAATTCACTAGATATGGCCCGTGTGTGTAAGAAGCACAGTTCTTTTGTTCTTAGCAAGCTCACTGTTCTGGCCCTATAGGAAACACTATAGAGTAGAAGAGTGCTCTTTTCTCAAAAGCAGAGTGTGTTTCTTATAAGGCGAGCTAGCGTTTGTTTCCCAGTCCTAAATGGAGTTGAATCACATGCAGTTTCTGGTCCTACGAGCAAGAGTTTTTTCTGGTAATAAGAGTCACTATTGCGCTCCCATTGTCATATTCAGGGCAAATAGCACTGGACTCTGTCCCCAGCATGTACAGTGTATTGGACTGAAGAGGATCTACTGTTCTGGTCAGGTTCCTAAGCAAAGTTGAACTAGATATGGCCCACGTGTGTAGGAAGCACAGTTCTTTTGTACTCAGCATGCTCACTGTTCTGGCCCTATAGGAAACACAGTAGAGTAGAAGAGTGCTCTTTTCTCAAAAGCAGAGTGTGTTTCTTGTAAGGCGAGCTAGAGTTTGTTTCGCAGTCCTAAATGGAGTTGAATCACATGCAGTTTGCGTTCCTACGAACAAGAGTTGTTTTCTGGTAAGAAGAGTCAATATTGCGCTCCCATTGTCATACACAGGGCAAATAGCACTGGCGTCTGTTCCCAGCATGTTCAGTGTATTGGACTGAAGAGGAGCTACTTTTCTAGTCAGGTTCCCAAGCAGAGTTGAACTAGATATGGCCCGTGTGTGTAGGAAGCACAGTTCTTTTGTTCTCAGCAAGCTCACTGTTCGGACCCCATAAAAAACACAGTAGAATAGAAGAGTGCTCTTTTCTCAAAAGCAGAGTGTGTTTCTTGTAAGGCGAGCTAGCGTTTGTTTCCCAGTCCTAAATGGAGTTGAATCACATGCAGTTTCTGGTCTTACGAGCAAGAGTTGTTTTCTGGTAAGAAGAGTCACTATTGTGCTCCCATTTTCATACACAGTGCAAATAGCCCTCGCGTCTGTTCCCAGCAAGTACAGTGTATTGGACTGAGGAGGAGCTACTGTTTTTGTCAGTTTCCTAAGCAGAGTTGAACTAGATATGACCTGTGTGTGTAGGAAGCACAGTTCTTTTGTTCTGAGCAAGCTCACTGTTTGGACCCCATAGGAAACACAGTAGAGTAGATGTGTGCCCTATTCTCAAAATCAGAGTGTGTTTCTTTAAGGGGAGCTAGCGTTTGTTTCCCAGTCCTAAATGGAGTTGAATCACATGCAGTTTCTGGTCCTACGAGCAAGAGTTGTTTTCTTGTAAGAAGAGTCACTATTGTGCTCCCATTGCCGTACACAGTGCAAATAGCACTCGCGTCACTTCCCAGCATGTACAGTGTATTGGACTGAAGAGGAGCTACTGTTCTTGTCAGTTTCCTAAGCAGACTTGAACTAGATATGGCCCGTGTGTGTAGGAAGCACAGTTCATTTGTTCTGAGCAAGCTCACTGTTCGGACCCCATAGGAAACACAGTAGAGTAGAAGAGTGCATTTTTCTCAAAAGCAGAGTGTGTTTCTTGTAAGGCCAGCTAGCGTTTGTTTCTCAGTCCTAAATGGAGTTGACATACACATGCAGTTTCTGGTCCTACGAGAAAGAGTTGTTTTCTGGTAAGAAGAGTCACTATTGTGCTCCCTTTGCCATACACAGTGCAAATAGCCCTCGCGTCTGTTCTCAGCAAGTACAGTGTATTGGACTGAAGAGGATCTACTGTTCTTGTCAGTTTCCTAAGCAGAATTCACTAGATATGGCCCGTGTGTGTAGGAAGCACAGATCTTTTGTTCTGAGCAAGCTCACATTTCGAACCCCATAGGAAACACAGTAGAGTAGAAGAGTGCATTTTTCTCAAAAGCAGATTGTGTTTCTTGTAAGGCGAGCTAGCGTTTGTTTCCCAGTCCTAAATGGAGTTGAATTACATGCAGTTTCTGGTCCTACGAGGAAGAGTTTTTTCTGGTAAGAAGAGTCACTATATTGCTCCCATTGTCATACTCAGGGCAAATAGCACTGGCCTCTGTTCCCAGCATGTACAGTGTATTGGACTAAAGAGGATCTACTGTTCTTGTCAGGTTCCTAAGCAGAGTTGAACTAGATATGGCCCATGTGTGGGAAGCACAGTTCTTTTGTACTCAGCAAGCTCAATGTTCTGGCCCTATAGGAAACACAGTAGAATAGAAGAGTGCTCTTTCCTCCAAAGCAGAGTGTGTTTCTTGTAATGCGAGCTAGTGTTTGTTTCCCAATCCTAAATGGAGTTGAAATACACATGCAGTTTCTGGTCCTACGAGCAAGAGCTGTTTTCTGGTAAGAAGAGTCACTATTGTGCTCCTTTTGCCATACACAGTGCAAATAGCCCTTGTGTCTGTTCCCAGTAAGTACAGTGTATTGGAATGAAGAGGAGCTACTCTCTTGTCAGTTTCCTAAGCAGAGTTGAAATAGATATGGCCCATGTGTGTAGGAATCACAGTTCTTTTGTACTCAGCAAGCTCACTGTTCTGGCCCTATAGGAAACACAGTAGAGTAGAAGAGTGCTCTTTCCTCAAAAGCAGAGTGTGTTTCTTGTAAGGCGAGCTAGAGTTTGTTTCCCAGTGCTAAATGGAGTTGAATCACATGCAGTTTCCGTTCCTACGAGCAAGAGTTGTTTTCTGGTAAGGAAAGTCACTATTGCGCTCCCATTGCCATACACAGTGTAAATAGCACTCGCGTCTGTTCCCAGCAAGTACAGTGTATTGGACTGAGGAGGAGCTACTGTTCTAGTCAGGTTCCTAAGCAGAGTTGAACTAGATATGGCGCGTGTGTGTAGGAAGCACAGTTCTTTTGTTCTCAGGAAGCTCACTGTTAGGACCCCATAAAAAACACAGTAGAATAGAAGAGTGCTCTTTTCTCAAAAGCAGAGTGTGTTTCTTGTAAGGCCAGCTAGCGTTTGTTTCCCAGTCTTAGATGGAGATGAAATACACATGCAGTTTCTGGTCCCACGAGCAAGAGTTGTTTTCTGGTAAGAAGAGTCACTATTGCGCTCCCTTTGCCATACACAGTGCAAATAGCCCTCGCGTCTGTTCCCAGCAAGTACAGTGTATTGGACTGAAGAGGAGCTACTGTTCTTGTCAGTTTCCTAAGCAGAGTTGAACTAGATATGGCCTGTGTGTGTAGGAAGCACAGTTCTTTTGTTCTCAGCAAGCTCACTGTTCAGACCCCATACAAAACACAGTAGAGTAGAAGAGTGCTCTTTTCTCAAAAGCACAGTGTGTTTCTTGTAAGGTGAGCTAGCATTTGTTTCCCAGTCCTAAATGGAGTTGAAATACACATGCAGTTTCTGGTCCTACGAGCAAGAGTTGTTTTCTGGTTAGAAGAGTCACTATTGCGCTCCCTTTGCCATACACAATGCAAATAGCCCTCGCGTCTGTTCCCAGCAAGTACAGTGTATTGGACTGAAGAGGAGCTACTGTTCTTGTCAGTTTCCTAAGCAGAGTTGAACTAGATATGGCCCATGTGTTTAGGAAGGACAGTTCTTTTGTACTCAGCAAGCTCACTGTTCTGGCCCTATAGGAAACACAGTAGAGTAGAAGAGTGCTCTTTCCTCAAAAACAGAGTGTGTTTTTTGTAAGGCGAGCTAGCCTTTGTTTCGCAGTCCTAAATGGAGTTGAATCACATGCAGTTTCCGTTCCTACGAGCAACAGTTTTTTTCATGTAAGGAAAGTCACTATTGTGCTCCCATTGCCATACACTGTGCAAATAGCACTCGCGTCTGTTCCCAGCAAGTACAGTGTATTGGACTGAAGAGGAGCTACTGCTCTTGTTAGTTTCCTAAGCAGAATTGAACTAGATATGGCCCGTGTGTGTAGGAAGCACAGTTCTTTTGTTCTGAGCAAGCTCACTGTTTGGACCCCATAGGAAACATAGTAGAATAGAAGAGTGCTCTTTTCTCAAAAGCAGAGTGTGTTTCTTGTAAGGCGAGCTAGCGTTTGTTTCCCAGTCCTAAATGGAGTTGAATCACATGTAGTTTCTGGTCCTACGAGCAAGAGTTGTTTTCTGGAAAGAAGAGTCACTATTGCGCTCCCATTGCCATACACTGTGCAAATAGCACTGGCGTCTGTACCCAGCATGTACAGTGTATTGGACTGAAGAGTATCTACTGTTCTTGTCAGTTTCCTAAGCAGAATTGAACTAGATATGGCCCGTGTATGTAGGAAGCACAGTTCTTTTGTTATGAGCAAGCTCACTGTTTGGACCCCATAGGAAACACAGTAGAGTAGAAGAGTGCTCTTTTCTCAAAAGCAGAGTGTCTTTCTTGTAAGGCAAGCTAGCGTTTGTTTCCCAGTCCTAAATGGAGTTGAATCACATGCAGTTTCTGGTCCTACGAGCAAGAGTTTTTTCTGGTAATAAGAGTCACTATTGCGTTCCCATTGTCATACTCAGGGCAAATAGCACTGGCCTCTCTTCCCAGCATGTACAGTGTATTGAACTAAAGAGGACCTACTGTTCTTGTCAGGTTCCTAAGCAGAGTTGAACTAGATATGGCCCATGTGTGTAGGAAGCACAGTTCTTTTGTACTCAGCAAGCTCACTGTTCTGGCCCTATAGGAAACACAGTAGAGTAGAAGAGTGCTCTTTCCTCCAAAGCAGAGAGTGTTTCGTGTAAGTCCAGCTAGATTTTGTTTCCCAGTCCTAAATGGAGTTGAATCACATGCAGTTTCCGTTCCTACGAGCAAGAGTTGTTTTCTGGTAAGGAAAGTCACTATTGTGCTCCCATTGCCAAACACAGTGCAAATAGCACTCGCGTCTGTTCCCAGCAAGTACAGTGTATTGGACTGAAGAGGAGCTGCTGTTCTTGTCAGTTTCCTAAGCAAATTTGAACTAGATATGGCCCGTGTGTGTAGGAAGCACAGTTCTTTTGTTCTGAGCAAGCTCACTGTTTGGATCCCATAGGAAACACAGTAGAGTAGAAGAGTGCTCTTTCCTCAAAAGCAGAGTGTGTTTTTTGTAAGGCGAGCTAGCGTTTGTTTCGCAGTCCTAAATGGAGTTGAATCACATGCAGTTTGCGTTCCTACGAACAAGAGTTGTTTTCTGGTAAGGAAAGTCACTATTGTGCTCCCATTGCCATACACAGTGCAATTAGCACTCGCATCTGTTCCCAGCAAGTACAGTGTATTGGACTGAAGAGGAGCTACTGTTCTTGTCAGTTTCCAAAACAAATTTGAACTGGATATGGCCCGTGTGTGTAGGAAGCACAGTTCTTTTGTTCTGAGCAAGCTCACTCTTTGGATCCCATAGGAAACACAGTAGAGTAGAAGAGTGCTCTTTTCTCAAAAGCAGAGTGTGTTTCTTGTAAGGCGAGCTAGCGTTTGTTTCGCAGTCCTAAATGGAGTTGAATCACATGCAGTTTCGGGTCATATGAGCAATAGTTGTTTTCTGGTAAGAAGAGTCACTATTGCACTCCCATTGCCATACACAGTGCAAATAGCACTGGCGTCTGTTCCCAGCATGTACAGCGTATTGGACTGAAGAGGATCTACTGTTCTTTTCAGTTTCCTAAGCAGAGTTGAACTAGATATGGCCATTGTGTGTAGGAAGCACAGTTCTTCTGTTCTGAGCAAGCTCACATTTCGAACCCCATAAAAAACACAGTAGAGTAGAAGAGTGCATTTTTCTCAAAAGCAGAGTGTGTTTCTTGTAAGGCGAGCTAGCGTTTGTTTCCCAGTCCTAAATGGATTTGAATCACATGCAGTTTCTGGTCCTACGAGCAAGAGTTGTTTTCTGGTAAGAAGAGTCACTATTGCGCTCCCGTTGACATACACTGTGCAAATAGCACTGGTGTCTGTACTTAGCATGTACAGTGTATTGGACTGAAGAGGATCTACTGTTCTTGTCAGTTTCCTAAGCAGAATTGAACTAGATATGGCCCGTGTGTGTAGGAAGCACAGTTCTTTTGTTCTAAGCAAGCTCACTGTTTGGACCCCATAGGAAACACAGTAGAGTAGAAGAGTGCTCTTTTCTCAAAAGTGGAGTGTGTTTCTTGTATGGCGAGCTAGCGTTTGTTTCCCAGTCCTACATGGAGTTGAATCACATACAGTTTCTGGTCCTACGAGCAAGGGATGTTTTCTGGTAAGAAGAGTCACTATTGCGCTCCCATTGCCATACACAGTGCAAATAGCACTGGCGTCTGTACACAGCATGTACAGTGTATTGGACTGAAGAGGATCTACTGTTCTTGTCAGTTTCCTAAGCAGAATTCACTAGATATGGCCCGTGTGTGTAAGAAGCACAGTTCTTTTGTTCTTAGCAAGCTCACTGTTCTGGCCCTATAGGAAACACTATAGAGTAGAAGAGTGCTCTTTTCTCAAAAGCAGAGTGTGTTTCTTATAAGGCGAGCTAGCGTTTGTTTCCCAGTCCTAAATGGAGTTGAATCACATGCAGTTTCTGGTCCTACGAGCAAGAGTTTTTTCTGGTAATAAGAGTCACTATTGCGCTCCCATTGTCATATTCAGGGCAAATAGCACTGGACTCTGTTCCCAGCATGTACAGTGTATTGGACTGAAGAGGATCTACTGTTCTGGTCAGGTTCCTAAGCAAAGTTGAACTAGATATGGCCCACGTGTGTAGGAAGCACAGTTCTTTTGTACTCAGCATGCTCACTGTTCTGGCCCTATAGGAAACACAGTAGAGTAGAAGAGTGCTCTTTTCTCAAAAGCAGAGTGTGTTTCTTGTAAGGCGAGCTAGAGTTTGTTTCGCAGTCCTAAATGGAGTTGAATCACATGCAGTTTGCGTTCCTACGAACAAGAGTTGTTTTCTGGTAAGAAGAGTCAATATTGCGCTCCCATTGTCATACACAGGGCAAATAGCACTGGCGTCTGTTCCCAGCATGTTCAGTGTATTGGACTGAAGAGGAGCTACTTTTCTAGTCAGGTTCCCAAGCAGAGTTGAACTAGATATGGCCCGTGTGTGTAGGAAGCACAGTTCTTTTGTTCTCAGCAAGCTCACTGTTCGGACCCCATAAAAAACACAGTAGAATAGAAGAGTGCTCTTTTCTCAAAAGCAGAGTGTGTTTCTTGTAAGGCGAGCTAGCGTTTGTTTCCCAGTCCTAAATAGAGTTGAATCACATGCAGTTTCTGGTCTTACGAGCAAGAGTTGTTTTCTGGTAAGAAGAGTCACTATTGTGCTCCCATTTTCATACACAGTGCAAATAGCCCTCGCGTCTGTTCCCAGCAAGTACAGTGTATTGGACTGAGGAGGAGCTACTGTTTTTGTCAGTTTCCTAAGCAGAGTTGAACTAGATATGACCTGTGTGTGTAGGAAGCACAGTTCTTTTGTTCTGAGCAAGCTCACTGTTTGGACCCCATAGGAAACACAGTAGAGTAGATGTGTGCCCTATTCTCAAAATCAGAGTGTGTTTCTTTAAGGGGAGCTAGCGTTTGTTTCCCAGTCCTAAATGGAGTTGAATCACATGCAGTTTCTGGTCCTACGAGCAAGAGTTGTTTTCTTGTAAGAAGAGTCACTATTGTGCTCCCATTGCCGTACACAGTGCAAATAGCACTCGCGTCACTTCCCAGCATGTACAGTGTATTGGACTGAAGAGGAGCTACTGTTCTTGTCAGTTTCCTAAGCAGACTTGAACTAGATATGGCCCGTGTGTGTAGGAAGCACAGTTCATTTGTTCTGAGCAAGCTCACTGTTCGGACCCCATAGGAAACACAGTAGAGTAGAAGAGTGCATTTTTCTCAAAAGCAGAGTGTGTTTCTTGTAAGGCCAGCTAGCATTTGTTTCTCAGTCCTAAATGGAGTTGACATACACATGCAGTTTCTGGTCCTACGAGAAAGAGTTGTTTTCTGGTAAGAAGAGTCACTATTGTGCTCCCTTTGCCATACACAGTGCAAATAGCCCTCGCGTCTGTTCTCAGCAAGTACAGTGTATTGGACTGAAGAGGATCTACTGTTCTTGTCAGTTTCCTAAGCAGAATTCACTAGATATGGCCCGTGTGTGTAGGAAGCACAGATCTTTTGTTCTGAGCAAGCTCACATTTCGAACCCCATAGGAAACACAGTAGAGTAGAAGAGTGCATTTTTCTCAAAAGCAGATTGTGTTTCTTGTAAGGCGAGCTAGCGTTTGTTTCCCAGTCCTAAATGGAGTTGAATTACATGCAGTTTCTGGTCCTACGAGGAAGAGTTTTTTCTGGTAAGAAGAGTCACTATATTGCTCCCATTGTCATACTCAGGGCAAATAGCACTGGCCTCTGTTCCCAGCATGTACAGTGTATTGGACTAAAGAGGATCTACTGTTCTTGTCAGGTTCCTAAGCAGAGTTGAACTAGATATGGCCCATGTGTGGGAAGCACAGTTCTTTTGTACTCAGCAAGCTCAATGTTCTGGCCCTATAGGAAACACAGTAGAATAGAAGAGTGCTCTTTCCTCCAAAGCAGAGTGTGTTTCTTGTAATGCGAGCTAGTGTTTGTTTCCCAATCCTAAATGGAGTTGAAATACACATGCAGTTTCTGGTCCTACGAGCAAGAGCTGTTTTCTGGTAAGAAGAGTCACTATTGTGCTCCTTTTGCCATACACAGTGCAAATAGCCCTTGTGTCTGTTCCCAGTAAGTACAGTGTATTGGAATGAAGAGGAGCTACTCTCTTGTCAGTTTCCTAAGCAGAGTTGAAATAGATATGGCCCATGTGTGTAGGAATCACAGTTCTTTTGTACTCAGCAAGCTCACTGTTCTGGCCCTATAGGAAACACAGTAGAGTAGAAGAGTGCTCTTTCCTCAAAAGCAGAGTGTGTTTCTTGTAAGGCGAGCTAGAGTTTGTTTCCCAGTGCTAAATGGAGTTGAATCACATGCAGTTTCCGTTCCTACGAGCAAGAGTTGTTTTCTGGTAAGGAAAGTCACTATTGCGCTCCCATTGCCATACACAGTGTAAATAGCACTCGCGTCTGTTCCCAGCAAGTACAGTGTATTGGACTGAGGAGGAGCTACTGTTCTAGTCAGGTTCCTAAGCAGAGTTGAACTAGATATGGCGCGTGTGTGTAGGAAGCACAGTTCTTTTGTTCTCAGGAAGCTCACTGTTAGGACCCCATAAAAAACACAGTAGAATAGAAGAGTGCTCTTTTCTCAAAAGCAGAGTGTGTTTCTTGTAAGGCCAGCTAGCGTTTGTTTCCCAGTCTTAGATGGAGATGAAATACACTTGCAGTTTCTGGTCCCACGAGCAAGAGTTGTTTTCTGGTAAGAAGAGTCACTATTGCGCTCCCTTTGCCATACACAGTGCAAATAGCCCTCGCGTCTGTTCCCAGCAAGTACAGTGTATTGGACTGAAGAGGAGCTACTGTTCTTGTCAGTTTCCTAAGCAGAGTTGAACTAGATATGGCCTGTGTGTGTAGGAAGCACAGTTCTTTTGTTCTCAGCAAGCTCACTGTTCAGACCCCATACAAAACACAGTAGAGTAGAAGAGTGCTCTTTTCTCAAAAGCACAGTGTGTTTCTTGTAAGGTGAGCTAGCATTTGTTTCCCAGTCCTAAATGGAGTTGAAATACACATGCAGTTTCTGGTCCTACGAGCAAGAGTTGTTTTCTGGTTAGAAGAGTCACTATTGCGCTCCCTTTGCCATACACAATGCAAATAGCCCTCGCGTCTGTTCCCAGCAAGTACAGTGTATTGGACTGAAGAGGAGCTACTGTTCTTGTCAGTTTCCTAAGCAGAGTTGAACTAGATATGGCCCATGTGTTTAGGAAGGACAGTTCTTTTGTACTCAGCAAGCTCACTGTTCTGGCCCTATAGGAAACACAGTAGAGTAGAAGAGTGCTCTTTCCTCAAAAACAGAGTGTGTTTTTTGTAAGGCGAGCTAGCCTTTGTTTCGCAGTCCTAAATGGAGTTGAATCACATGCAGTTTCCGTTCCTACGAGCAACAGTTTTTTTCATGTAAGGAAAGTCACTATTGTGCTCCCATTGCCATACACAGTGCAAATAGCACTCGCGTCTGTTCCCAGCAAGTACAGTGTATTGGACTGAAGAGGAGCTACTGCTCTTGTTAGTTTCCTAAGCAGAATTGAACTAGATATGGCCCGTGTGTGTAGGAAGCACAGTTCTTTTGTTCTGAGCAAGCTCACTGTTTGGACCCCATAGGAAACATAGTAGAATAGAAGAGTGCTCTTTTCTCAAAAGCAGAGTGTGTTTCTTGTAAGGCGAGCTAGCGTTTGTTTCCCAGTCCTAAATGGAGTTGAATCACATGTAGTTTCTGGTCCTACGAGCAAGAGTTGTTTTCTGGAAAGAAGAGTCACTATTGCGCTCCCATTGCCATACACTGTGCAAATAGCACTGGCGTCTGTACCCAGCATGTACAGTGTATTGGACTGAAGAGTATCTACTGTTCTTGTCAGTTTCCTAAGCAGAATTGAACTAGATATGGCCCGTGTATGTAGGAAGCACAGTTCTTTTGTTATGAGCAAGCTCACTGTTTGGACCCCATAGGAAACACAGTAGAGTAGAAGAGTGCTCTTTTCTCAAAAGCAGAGTGTCTTTCTTGTAAGGCAAGCTAGCGTTTGTTTCCCAGTCCTAAATGGAGTTGAATCACATGCAGTTTCTGGTCCTACGAGCAAGAGTTTTTTCTGGTAATAAGAGTCACTATTGCGTTCCCATTGTCATACTCAGGGCAAATAGCACTGGCCTCTCTTCCCAGCATGTACAGTGTATTGAACTAAAGAGGACCTACTGTTCTTGTCAGGTTCCTAAGCAGAGTTGAACTAGATATGGCCCATGTGTGTAGGAAGCACAGTTCTTTTGTACTCAGCAAGCTCACTGTTCTGGCCCTATAGGAAACACAGTAGAGTAGAAGAGTGCTCTTTCCTCCAAAGCAGAGAGTGTTTCGTGTAAGTCCAGCTAGATTTTGTTTCCCAGTCCTAAATGGAGTTGAATCACATGCAGTTTCCGTTCCTACGAGCAAGAGTTGTTTTCTGGTAAGGAAAGTCACTATTGTGCTCCCATTGCCAAACACAGTGCAAATAGCACTCGCGTCTGTTCCCAGCAAGTACAGTGTATTGGACTGAAGAGGAGCTGCTGTTCTTGTCAGTTTCCTAAGCAAATTTGAACTAGATATGGCCCGTGTGTGTAGGAAGCACAGTTCTTTTGTTCTGAGCAAGCTCACTGTTTGGATCCCATAGGAAACACAGTAGAGTAGAAGAGTGCTCTTTCCTCAAAAGCAGAGTGTGTTTTTTGTAAGGCGAGCTAGCGTTTGTTTCGCAGTCCTAAATGGAGTTGAATCACATGCAGTTTGCGTTCCTACGAACAAGAGTTGTTTTCTGGTAAGGAAAGTCACTATTGTGCTCCCATTGCCATACACAGTGCAATTAGCACTCGCATCTGTTCCCAGCAAGTACAGTGTATTGGACTGAAGAGGAGCTACTGTTCTTGTCAGTTTCCAAAACAAATTTGAACTGGATATGGCCCGTGTGTGTAGGAAGCACAGTTCTTTTGTTCTGAGCAAGCTCACTCTTTGGATCCCATAGGAAACACAGTAGAGTAGAAGAGTGCTCTTTTCTCAAAAGCAGAGTGTGTTTCTTGTAAGGCGAGCTAGCGTTTGTTTCGCAGTCCTAAATGGAGTTGAATCACATGCAGTTTCGGGTCATATGAGCAATAGTTGTTTTCTGGTAAGAAGAGTCACTATTGCACTCCCATTGCCATACACAGTGCAAATAGCACTGGCGTCTGTTCCCAGCATGTACAGCGTATTGGACTGAAGAGGATCTACTGTTCTTTTCAGTTTCCTAAGCAGAGTTGAACTAGATATGGCCATTGTGTGTAGGAAGCACAGTTCTTCTGTTCTGAGCAAGCTCACATTTCGAACCCCATAAAAAACACAGTAGAGTAGAAGAGTGCATTTTTCTCAAAAGCAGAGTGTGTTTCTTGTAAGGCGAGCTAGCGTTTGTTTCCCAGTCCTAAATGGATTTGAATCACATGCAGTTTCTGGTCCTACGAGCAAGAGTTGTTTTCTGGTAAGAAGAGTCACTATTGCGCTCCCGTTGACATACACTGTGCAAATAGCACTGGTGTCTGTACTTAGCATGTACAGTGTATTGGACTGAAGAGGATCTACTGTTCTTGTCAGTTTCCTAAGCAGAATTGAACTAGATATGGCCCGTGTGTGTAGGAAGCACAGTTCTTTTGTTCTAAGCAAGCTCACTGTTTGGACCCCATAGGAAACACAGTAGAGTAGAAGAGTGCTCTTTTCTCAAAAGTGGAGTGTGTTTCTTGTATGGCGAGCTAGAGTTTGTTTCCCAGTCCTACATGGAGTTGAATCACATACAGTTTCTGGTCCTACGAGCAAGGGATGTTTTCTGGTAAGAAGAGTCACTATTGCGCTCCCATTGCCATACACAGTGCAAATAGCACTGGCGTCTGTACACAGCATGTACAGTGTATTGGACTGAAGAGGATCTACTGTTCTTGTCAGTTTCCTAAGCAGAATTCACTAGATATGGCCCGTGTGTGTAAGAAGCACAGTTCTTTTGTTCTTAGCAAGCTCACTGTTCTGGCCCTATAGGAAACACTATAGAGTAGAAGAGTGCTCTTTTCTCAAAAGCAGAGTGTGTTTCTTATAAGGCGAGCTAGCGTTTGTTTCCCAGTCCTAAATGGAGTTGAATCACATGCAGTTTCTGGTCCTACGAGCAAGAGTTTTTTCTGGTAATAAGAGTCACTATTGCGCTCCCATTGTCATATTCAGGGCAAATAGCACTGGACTCTGTTCCCAGCATGTACAGTGTATTGGACTGAAGAGGATCTACTGTTCTGGTCAGGTTCCTAAGCAAAGTTGAACTAGATATGGCCCACGTGTGTAGGAAGCACAGTTCTTTTGTACTCAGCATGCTCACTGTTCTGGCCCTATAGGAAACACAGTAGAGTAGAAGAGTGCTCTTTTCTCAAAAGCAGAGTGTGTTTCTTGTAAGGCGAGCTAGAGTTTGTTTCGCAGTCCTAAATGGAGTTGAATCACATGCAGTTTGCGTTCCTACGAACAAGAGTTGTTTTCTGGTAAGAAGAGTCAATATTGCGCTCCCATTGTCATACACAGGGCAAATAGCACTGGCGTCTGTTCCCAGCATGTTCAGTGTATTGGACTGAAGAGGAGCTACTTTTCTAGTCAGGTTCCCAAGCAGAGTTGAACTAGATATGGCCCGTGTGTGTAGGAAGCACAGTTCTTTTGTTCTCAGCAAGCTCACTGTTCGGACCCCATAAAAAACACAGTAGAATAGAAGAGTGCTCTTTTCTCAAAAGCAGAGTGTGTTTCTTGTAAGGCGAGCTAGCGTTTGTTTCCCAGTCCTAAATAGAGTTGAATCACATGCAGTTTCTGGTCTTACGAGCAAGAGTTGTTTTCTGGTAAGAAGAGTCACTATTGTGCTCCCATTTTCATACACAGTGCAAATAGCCCTCGCGTCTGTTCCCAGCAAGTACAGTGTATTGGACTGAGGAGGAGCTACTGTTTTTGTCAGTTTCCTAAGCAGAGTTGAACTAGATATGACCTGTGTGTGTAGGAAGCACAGTTCTTTTGTTCTGAGCAAGCTCACTGTTTGGACCCCATAGGAAACACAGTAGAGTAGATGTGTGCCCTATTCTCAAAATCAGAGTGTGTTTCTTTAAGGGGAGCTAGCGTTTGTTTCCCAGTCCTAAATGGAGTTGAATCACATGCAGTTTCTGGTCCTACGAGCAAGAGTTGTTTTCTTGTAAGAAGAGTCACTATTGTGCTCCCATTGCCGTACACAGTGCAAATAGCACTCGCGTCACTTCCCAGCATGTACAGTGTATTGGACTGAAGAGGAGCTACTGTTCTTGTCAGTTTCCTAAGCAGACTTGAACTAGATATGGCCCGTGTGTGTAGGAAGCACAGTTCATTTGTTCTGAGCAAGCTCACTGTTCGGACCCCATAGGAAACACAGTAGAGTAGAAGAGTGCATTTTTCTCAAAAGCAGAGTGTGTTTCTTGTAAGGCCAGCTAGCGTTTGTTTCTCAGTCCTAAATGGAGTTGACATACACATGCAGTTTCTGGTCCTACGAGAAAGAGTTGTTTTCTGGTAAGAAGAGTCACTATTGTGCTCCCTTTGCCATACACAGTGCAAATAGCCCTCGCGTCTGTTCTCAGCAAGTACAGTGTATTGGACTGAAGAGGATCTACTGTTCTTGTCAGTTTCCTAAGCCGAATTCACTAGATATGGCCCGTGTGTGTAGGAAGCACAGATCTTTTGTTCTGAGCAAGCTCACATTTCGAACCCCATAGGAAACACAGTAGAGTAGAAGAGTGCATTTTTCTCAAAAGCAGATTGTGTTTCTTGTAAGGCGAGCTAGCGTTTGTTTCCCAGTCCTAAATGGAGTTGAATTACATGCAGTTTCTGGTCCTACGAGGAAGAGTTTTTTCTGGTAAGAAGAGTCACTATATTGCTCCCATTGTCATACTCAGGGCAAATAGCACTGGCCTCTGTTCCCAGCATGTACAGTGTATTGGACTAAAGAGGATCTACTGTTCTTGTCAGGTTCCTAAGCAGAGTTGAACTAGATATGGCCCATGTGTGGGAAGCACAGTTCTTTTGTACTCAGCAAGCTCAATGTTCTGGCCCTATAGGAAACACAGTAGAATAGAAGAGTGCTCTTTCCTCCAAAGCAGAGTGTGTTTCTTGTAATGCGAGCTAGTGTTTGTTTCCCAATCCTAAATGGAGTTGAAATACACATGCAGTTTCTGGTCCTACGAGCAAGAGCTGTTTTCTGGTAAGAAGAGTCACTATTGTGCTCCTTTTGCCATACACAGTGCAAATAGCCCTTGTGTCTGTTCCCAGTAAGTACAGTGTATTGGAATGAAGAGGAGCTACTCTCTTGTCAGTTTCCTAAGCAGAGTTGAAATAGATATGGCCCATGTGTGTAGGAATCACAGTTCTTTTGTACTCAGCAAGCTCACTGTTCTGGCCCTATAGGAAACACAGTAGAGTAGAAGAGTGCTCTTTCCTCAAAAGCAGAGTGTGTTTCTTGTAAGGCGAGCTAGAGTTTGTTTCCCAGTGCTAAATGGAGTTGAATCACATGCAGTTTCCGTTCCTACGAGCAAGAGTTGTTTTCTGGTAAGGAAAGTCACTATTGCGCTCCCATTGCCATACACAGTGTAAATAGCACTCGCGTCTGTTCCCAGCAAGTACAGTGTATTGGACTGAGGAGGAGCTACTGTTCTAGTCAGGTTCCTAAGCAGAGTTGAACTAGATATGGCGCGTGTGTGTAGGAAGCACAGTTCTTTTGTTCTCAGGAAGCTCACTGTTAGGACCCCATAAAAAACACAGTAGAATAGAAGAGTGCTCTTTTCTCAAAAGCAGAGTGTGTTTCTTGTAAGGCCAGCTAGCGTTTGTTTCCCAGTCTTAGATGGAGATGAAATACACATGCAGTTTCTGGTCCCACGAGCAAGAGTTGTTTTCTGGTAAGAAGAGTCACTATTGCGCTCCCTTTGCCATACACAGTGCAAATAGCCCTCGCGTCTGTTCCCAGCAAGTACAGTGTATTGGACTGAAGAGGAGCTACTGTTCTTGTCAGTTTCCTAAGCAGAGTTGAACTAGATATGGCCTGTGTGTGTAGGAAGCACAGTTCTTTTGTTCTCAGCAAGCTCACTGTTCAGACCCCATACAAAACACAGTAGAGTAGAAGAGTGCTCTTTTCTCAAAAGCACAGTGTGTTTCTTGTAAGGTGAGCTAGCATTTGTTTCCCAGTCCTAAATGGAGTTGAAATACACATGCAGTTTCTGGTCCTACGAGCAAGAGTTGTTTTCTGGTTAGAAGAGTCACTATTGCGCTCCCTTTGCCATACACAATGCAAATAGCCCTCGCGTCTGTTCCAAGCAAGTACAGTGTATTGGACTGAAGAGGAGCTACTGTTCTTGTCAGTTTCCTAAGCAGAGTTGAACTAGATATGGCCCATGTGTTTAGGAAGGACAGTTCTTTTGTACTCAGCAAGCTCACTGTTCTGGCCCTATAGGAAACACAGTAGAGTAGAAGAGTGCTCTTTCCTCAAAAACAGAGTGTGTTTTTTGTAAGGCGAGCTAGCCTTTGTTTCGCAGTCCTAAATGGAGTTGAATCACATGCAGTTTCCGTTCCTACGAGCAACAGTTTTTTTCATGTAAGGAAAGTCACTATTGTGCTCCCATTGCCATACACAGTGCAAATAGCACTCGCGTCTGTTCCCAGCAAGTACAGTGTATTGGACTGAAGAGGAGCTACTGCTCTTGTTAGTTTCCTAAGCAGAATTGAACTAGATATGGCCCGTGTGTGTAGGAAGCACAGTTCTTTTGTTCTGAGCAAGCTCACTGTTTGGACCCCATAGGAAACATAGTAGAATAGAAGAGTGCTCTTTTCTCAAAAGCAGAGTGTGTTTCTTGTAAGGCGAGCTAGCGTTTGTTTCCCAGTCCTAAATGGAGTTGAATCACATGTAGTTTCTGGTCCTACGAGCAAGAGTTGTTTTCTGGAAAGAAGAGTCACTATTGCGCTCCCATTGCCATACACTGTGCAAATAGCACTGGCGTCTGTACCCAGCATGTACAGTGTATTGGACTGAAGAGTATCTACTGTTCTTGTCAGTTTCCTAAGCAGAATTGAACTAGATATGGCCCGTGTATGTAGGAAGCACAGTTCTTTTGTTATGTGCAAGCTCACTGTTTGGACCCCATAGGAAACACAGTAGAGTAGAAGAGTGCTCTTTTCTCAAAAGCAGAGTGTCTTTCTTGTAAGGCAAGCTAGCGTTTGTTTCCCAGTCCTAAATGGAGTTGAATCACATGCAGTTTCTGGTCCTACGAGCAAGAGTTTTTTCTGGTAATAAGAGTCACTATTGCGTTCCCATTGTCATACTCAGGGCAAATAGCACTGGCCTCTCTTCCCAGCATGTACAGTGTATTGAACTAAAGAGGACCTACTGTTCTTGTCAGGTTCCTAAGCAGAGTTGAACTAGATATGGCCCATGTGTGTAGGAAGCACAGTTCTTTTGTACTCAGCAAGCTCACTGTTCTGGCCCTATAGGAAACACAGTAGAGTAGAAGAGTGCTCTTTCCTCCAAAGCAGAGAGTGTTTCGTGTAAGTCCAGCTAGATTTTGTTTCCCAGTCCTAAATGGAGTTGAATCACATGCAGTTTCCGTTCCTACGAGCAAGAGTTGTTTTCTGGTAAGGAAAGTCACTATTGTGCTCCCATTGCCAAACACAGTGCAAATAGCACTCGCGTCTGTTCCCAGCAAGTACAGTGTATTGGACTGAAGAGGAGCTGCTGTTCTTGTCAGTTTCCTAAGCAAATTTGAACTAGATATGGCCCGTGTGTGTAGGAAGCACAGTTCTTTTGTTCTGAGCAAGCTCACTGTTTGGATCCCATAGGAAACACAGTAGAGTAGAAGAGTGCTCTTTCCTCAAAAGCAGAGTGTGTTTTTTGTAAGGCGAGCTAGCGTTTGTTTCGCAGTCCTAAATGGAGTTGAATCACATGCAGTTTGCGTTCCTACGAACAAGAGTTGTTTTCTGGTAAGGAAAGTCACTATTGTGCTCCCATTGCCATACACAGTGCAATTAGCACTCGCATCTGTTCCCAGCAAGTACAGTGTATTGGACTGAAGAGGAGCTACTGTTCTTGTCAGTTTCCAAAACAAATTTGAACTGGATATGGCCCGTGTGTGTAGGAAGCACAGTTCTTTTGTTCTGAGCAAGCTCACTCTTTGGATCCCATAGGAAACACAGTAGAGTAGAAGAGTGCTCTTTTCTCAAAAGCAGAGTGTGTTTCTTGTAAGGCGAGCTAGCGTTTGTTTCGCAGTCCTAAATGGAGTTGAATCACATGCAGTTTCGGGTCATATGAGCAATAGTTGTTTTCTGGTAAGAAGAGTCACTATTGCACTCCCATTGCCATACACAGTGCAAATAGCACTGGCGTCTGTTCCCAGCATGTACAGCGTATTGGACTGAAGAGGATCTACTGTTCTTTTCAGTTTCCTAAGCAGAGTTGAACTAGATATGGCCATTGTGTGTAGGAAGCACAGTTCTTCTGTTCTGAGCAAGCTCACATTTCGAACCCCATAAAAAACACAGTAGAGTAGAAGAGTGCATTTTTCTCAAAAGCAGAGTGTGTTTCTTGTAAGGCGAGCTAGCGTTTGTTTCCCAGTCCTAAATGGATTTGAATCACATGCAGTTTCTGGTCCTACGAGCAAGAGTTGTTTTCTGGTAAGAAGAGTCACTATTGCGCTCCCGTTGACATACACTGTGCAAATAGCACTGGTGTCTGTACTTAGCATGTACAGTGTATTGGACTGAAGAGGATCTACTGTTCTTGTCAGTTTCCTAAGCAGAATTGAACTAGATATGGCCCGTGTGTGTAGGAAGCACAGTTCTTTTGTTCTAAGCAAGCTCACTGTTTGGACCCCATAGGAAACACAGTAGAGTAGAAGAGTGCTCTTTTCTCAAAAGTGGAGTGTGTTTCTTGTATGGCGAGCTAGCGTTTGTTTCCCAGTCCTACATGGAGTTGAATCACATACAGTTTCTGGTCCTACGAGCAAGGGATGTTTTCTGGTAAGAAGAGTCACTATTGCGCTCCCATTGCCATACACAGTGCAAATAGCACTGGCGTCTGTACACAGCATGTACAGTGTATTGGACTGAAGAGGATCTACTGTTCTTGTCAGTTTCCTAAGCAGAATTCACTAGATATGGCCCGTGTGTGTAAGAAGCACAGTTCTTTTGTTCTTAGCAAGCTCACTGTTCTGGCCCTATAGGAAACACTATAGAGTAGAAGAGTGCTCTTTTCTCAAAAGCAGAGTGTGTTTCTTATAAGGCGAGCTAGCGTTTGTTTCCCAGTCCTAAATGGAGTTGAATCACATGCAGTTTCTGGTCCTACGAGCAAGAGTTTTTTCTGGTAATAAGAGTCACTATTGCGCTCCCATTGTCATATTCAGGGCAAATAGCACTGGACTCTGTTCCCAGCATGTACAGTGTATTGGACTGAAGAGGATCTACTGTTCTGGTCAGGTTCCTAAGCAAAGTTGAACTAGATATGGCCCACGTGTGTAGGAAGCACAGTTCTTTTGTACTCAGCATGCTCACTGTTCTGGCCCTATAGGAAACACAGTAGAGTAGAAGAGTGCTCTTTTCTCAAAAGCAGAGTGTGTTTCTTGTAAGGCGAGCTAGAGTTTGTTTCGCAGTCCTAAATGGAGTTGAATCACATGCAGTTTGCATTCCTACGAACAAGAGTTGTTTTCTGGTAAGAAGAGTCAATATTGCGCTCCCATTGTCATACACAGGGCAAATAGCACTGGCGTCTGTTCCCAGCATGTTCAGTGTATTGGACTGAAGAGGAGCTACTTTTCTAGTCAGGTTCCCAAGCAGAGTTGAACTAGATATGGCCCGTGTGTGTAGGAAGCACAGTTCTTTTGTTCTCAGCAAGCTCACTGTTCGGACCCCATAAAAAACACAGTAGAATAGAAGAGTGCTCTTTTCTCAAAAGCAGAGTGTGTTTCTTGTAAGGCGAGCTAGCGTTTGTTTCCCAGTCCTAAATGGAGTTGAATCACATGCAGTTTCTGGTCTTACGAGCAAGAGTTGTTTTCTGGTAAGAAGAGTCACTATTGTGCTCCCATTTTCATACACAGTGCAAATAGCCCTCGCGTCTGTTCCCAGCAAGTACAGTGTATTGGACTGAGGAGGAGCTACTGTTTTTGTCAGTTTCCTAAGCAGAGTTGAACTAGATATGACCTGTGTGTGTAGGAAGCACAGTTCTTTTGTTCTGAGCAAGCTCACTGTTTGGACCCCATAGGAAACACAGTAGAGTAGATGTGTGCCCTATTCTCAAAATCAGAGTGTGTTTCTTTAAGGGGAGCTAGCGTTTGTTTCCCAGTCCTAAATGGAGTTGAATCACATGCAGTTTCTGGTCCTACGAGCAAGAGTTGTTTTCTTGTAAGAAGAGTCACTATTGTGCTCCCATTGCCGTACACAGTGCAAATAGCACTCGCGTCACTTCCCAGCATGTACAGTGTATTGGACTGAAGAGGAGCTACTGTTCTTGTCAGTTTCCTAAGCAGACTTGAACTAGATATGGCCCGTGTGTGTAGGAAGCACAGTTCATTTGTTCTGAGCAAGCTCACTGTTCGGACCCCATAGGAAACACAGTAGAGTAGAAGAGTGCATTTTTCTCAAAAGCAGAGTGTGTTTCTTGTAAGGCCAGCTAGCGTTTGTTTCTCAGTCCTAAATGGAGTTGACATACACATGCAGTTTCTGGTCCTACGAGAAAGAGTTGTTTTCTGGTAAGAAGAGTCACTATTGTGCTCCCTTTGCCATACACAGTGCAAATAGCCCTCGCGTCTGTTCTCAGCAAGTACAGTGTATTGGACTGAAGAGGATCTACTGTTCTTGTCAGTTTCCTAAGCAGAGTTGAACTAGATATGGCCCATGTGTGTAGGAAGCACAGTTCTTTTGTACTCAGCAAGCTCACTGTTCTGGCCCTATAGGAAACACAGTAGAGTAGAAGAGTGCTCTTTCCTCAAAAGCAGAGTGTGTTTTTTGTAAGGCGAGCTAGCATTTGTTTTGCAGTCCTAAATGGATTTGAATCACATGCAGTTTCCGTTCCTACGAGCAATAATTGTTTTCTGGTAAGGAAAGGCACTATTGCGCTCCCTTTGCCATACACAGTGCAAATAGCACTCACGTCTGTTCCCAGCAAGTACAGTGTATTGGACTGAAGAGGAGCTACTGTTCTTGTCAGTTTCCTAAGCAGAATTGAACTAGATATGGCCCGTGTGTGTAAGAAGCACAGTTCTTTTGTTCTGAGCAAGCTCACTGTTTGGACCCCATAGAAAACACAGTAGAGTAGAAGAGTGCTCTTTGCTCAAAAGCAGAGTGTGTTTCTTGTAAGGCCAGCTAGAGTTTGTTTCCCAGTCCTAAATGGAGTTGAATCACATGCAGTTTCTGGTCCTATGAGCTAGAGTTGTTTTCTGGTAAGAAGAGTCACTATTACGCTCCCTTTGCCATACACAGTGCAAATAGCCCTCGCGTCTGTTCCCAGCAAGTGCAGTGTATTGTAAAGAAGAGGAGCTACTGTTCTTGTCAGTTTCCTAAGCAAATTTGAACTAGATATGGCCCGTGTGTGTAGGAAGCACAGTTCTTTTGTTCTCAGCAAGCTCACTGTTCGGACCCCATAGAAAACACAGTAGAGTAGAAGAGTGCTCTTTTCTCAAAAGCAGAGTGTGTTTCTTGTAAGGCGAGCTAGCGTTTGTTTCCCAGTCCTAAATTGAGTTGAAATACACGTGCAGTTTCTGGTCCTACGAGCAAGAGTTGTTTTCTGGTTAGAAGAGTCACTATTGCGCTCCCTTTGCCATACACAATGCAAAAAGCCCTCGCGTCTGTTCCCAGCAAGTACAGTGTATTGGACTGAAGAGGAGCTACTTTTCTTGTCAGTTTCCTAAGCAGAGTTGAACTAGATATGGCCCATGTGTGTAGGAAGCTCAGTTCTTTTGTACTCAGCAAGCTCACTGTTCTGGCCCTATAGGAAACACAGTAGAGTAGAAGAGTGCTCTTTCCTCAAAAACAGAGTGTGTTTTTTGTAAGGCGAGCTAGCCTTTGTTTCGCAGTCCTAAATGGAGTTGAATCACATGCAGTTTCCGTTCCTACGAGCAAGAGTTTTTTTCTGGTAAGGAAAGTCACTATTGCGCTCCCATTGCCATACTCAGTGCAAATAGCCCTCGCGTCTCTTCCCAGCAAGTACAGTGTATTGGACTGAAGAGGAGCTACTGTTCTTGTCAGTTTCCTAAGCAGAATTGAACTAGATATGGCCTGTGTGTAGGAAGCACAGTTCTTTTGTTCTGAGCAAGCTCACTGTTTAGACCCGATAGGAAACACAGTAGAGTAGAAGAGTGAATTTTTCTCAAAAGCAGAGTCTGTTTCTTGTAAGGCCAGCTAGCGTTTGGTTCCCAGTCCTAAATGGAGTTGAAATACACATGCAGTTTCTGGTCCTATGAGCAAGAGTTGTTTTCTGGTTAGAAGAGTCACTATTGTGCTCCCTTTACCATACACAGTGCAAATAGCCCTCGCGTCTGTTCCCAGCAAGTACAGTGTATTGGACTGAAGAGGATCTACTGTTCTTGTCAGTTTCCTAAGCAGAGTTGAACTAGATATGGCCCATGTGTGTAGGAAGCACAGTTCTTTTGTACTCAGCAAGCTCACTGTTCTGGCCCTATAGGAAACACAGTAGAGTAGAAGAGTGCTCTTTTCTCAAAAGCAGAGTGTGTTTCTTGTAAGGCGAGCTAGCATTTGTTTTCCAGTCCTAAATGGAGTTGAATCACATGCAGTTTCTGTTCCTACGAGCAAGAGTTGTTTTCTGGTAAGAAGAGTCACTATTGTGCTCCCATTGCCATACACAGTGCAAATAGCACTGGCGTCTGTACCAAGCATGTACAGCGTATTGGACTGAAGAGGATCTACTGTTCTTGTCAGTTTCCTAAGCAGAATTGAACTAGATATGGCCCGTGTGTGTAGGAAGCACAGTTCTTTTGTTCTCAGCAAGCTCACTGTTCGGACCCCACAGGAAACACAGTAGAGTAGAAGAGTGCTCTTTTCTCAAAAGCAGAGTGTGTTTCTTGTAAGGCGAGCCAGCGTTTGTTTCCCAGTCCTAAATGGAGTTGAATCACATGCAGTGTCTGGTCATACGAGCAAGAGTTATTTTCCGGTAAGAAGAGTCACTATTGCACTCCCATTGTCACACACAGGGCAAATAGCAGTGGCGTCTCTTCCCAGCATGTACAGTCTATTGGACTGAAGAGGTTCTACTGTTCTTGTCAGTTTCCTAAGCAGAATTGAACAAGATATGGCCCGTGTGTATAGGAAGCACAGTTCTTTTGTTCTGAGCAAGCTCACATTTCAAACCCCATAGGAAACACAGTAGAGTAGAAGAGAGCATTTTTCTCAAAAGCAGAGTGTGTTTCTTGTAAGGCGAGCTAGCGTTTGTTTCCCAGTCCTAAATGGAGATGAAATACACATGCAGTTTCTGGTCCTACGAGCAAGAGTTGTTTTTTGGTAAGAAGAGTCACTATTGTGCTCCCATTGTCATACACAGTGCAAATAGCCCTTGCGTCTGTTCCCATCAAGTACAGTGTATTGGACTGAAGAGGAGCTACTGTTTTTGTCAGTTTCCTAAGCAGAGTTGAACTAGATATGACCTGTGTGTGTAGGAAGCACAATTCTTTTGTTCTGAGCAAGCTCACTGTTTGGACCCCATAGGAAACACAGTAGAGTAGATGTGTGCCTTATTCTCAAAAGCAGAGAGTGTTTCTTGTAAGGCAAGCTAGCGTTTGTTTCCCAGCCCTAAGTGGATTGAATGAAATGCAGTTTCTGGTCCTAGGAGCAAGAGTTTTTTTCTTGTAAGAAGAGTCACTATTGTGCTCCCAATGCCGTACACAGTGCAAATAGCACTCGCGTCTGTTCCCAGTAAGTACAGTGTATTGGACTGAAGAGGAGCTACTGTTCTCGTCAGTTTCCTAAGCAGAGTTGAACTAGATATGGCCCGTGTGTGTAAGAAGCACAGTTCTTTTGTTCTGAGCAAGCTCACTGCTTGGATCCCATAGGAAACACAGAAGAGTAGAAGAGTGCTCTTTTCTCAAAAGCAGAGTGTGTTTCTTGTAAGGCGAGCTAGCGTTTGTTTCCCAATCCTAAATGGAGTTGAATCACATCCAGTTTCTGGTCCCACGAGCAAGAGTAGTTTTCTGGTAAGAAGAGTCAATATTGCGCTCCCATTGTCATACACAGGGCAAATAGCACTGGCGTCTCTTCCCAGCATGTACAGTGTATTGGACTGAAGAGGAGCTACTGTTCTAGTCAGGTTCCTAAGCAGAGTTGAACTAGATATGGCCTGTGTGTGTAGGAAGCACAGTTCTTTTGTTCTCAGCAAGCTCACTGTTCGGACCCCATAAAAAACACAGTAGAGCAGAAGAGTGCTCTTTTCTCAAAAGCAGAGTGTGTTTCTTGTAAGGCGAGCTAGCGTTTGTTTCGCAGTCCTAAATGGAGTTGAATCACATGCAGTTTCCGTTCCTACGAGCAAGAGTTGTTTCCTGGTAAGGAAAGTCACTATTGCGCTCCCATTGCCATACACAGTGCAAATAGCACTCGCGTCTGTTCCCAGCAAGTACAGTGTATTGGACTGAAGAGGAGCTACTGTTCTTGTCAGTTTCCTAAGCAGAATTGAACTAGATATGGCCCGTGTGTGTAGGAAGCACAGTTCTTTTGTACTCAGCAAAGCTCACTGTTCTGGCCCTATAGGAAACACAGTAGAGTAGAAGCGTGCTCTTTCCTCAAAAGCAGAGTGTGTTTCTTGTAAGGCGAGCTAGAGTTTGTTTCCCAGTCCTAAATGGAGTTGAATCACATGCAGTTTCCATTCCTATGAGCAAGAGTTGTTTTCTGGTAAGGAAAGTCACTATTGCGCTCCCATTGCCATACACCATGCAAATAGCACTCGCGTCTGTTCCCAGCAAGTACAGTGTATTGGACTGAAGAGGAGCTACTGTTCTCGTCAGTTTCCTAAGCAGAGTTGAACTAGATATGGCCCGTGTGTGTAAGAAGCACAGTTCTTTTGTTCTGAGCAAGCTCACTGTTCGGACCCCATAGGAAACACAGTAGAGTAGATGAGTGCTCTTTTCTCAAAAGCTGAGTGTGTTTAGTGTAAGGCGACCCAGCGTTTGCTTCCCAGTCCTAAATGGAGTTGAATCACATGCAGTTTCTGGTCCTAAGAGCAAGAGTGTTTTCTGGTAAGAAGAGTCACTATTGCGCTCCCTTTGCCATACACAGTGCAAATAGCCCTCGCGTCTGTTCCCAGCAAGTACAGTGTATTGGACTGAAGAGGAGCTACTGTTCTTGTCAGTTTCCTAAGCAGAATTGAACTAGATATGGCCCGTGTGTGTAGGAAGCACAGTTCTTTTGTTCTGAGCAAGCTCACTGTTTGGACCACATAGGAAACACAGTAGAGTAGAAGAGTGCTCTTTTCTCAAAAGCAGAGTGTGTTTCTTGTAAGGCGAGCTAGCGTTTGTTTCCCAGTCCTAAATGGAGTTGAATCACATGCAGTTTCTGGTCCTACGAGCAAGAGTTGTTTTCTGGTAAGAAGAGTCACTATTGCGCTCCCATTGCAATACACAGTGCAAATAGCACTGGCGTCTGTACCCAGCATGTACAGCGTATTGGACTGAAGAGGATGTTCTGTTCTTTTCAGTTTCCTAAGCAGAGTTGAACTAGATATGGTCCCTGTGTGTATAAAGCACAGTTCTTTTGTTCTGAGCAAGCTCACATTTCGAACCCCATAGGAAACACAGTAGAGTAGAAGAGTGCATTTTTCTCAAAAGCAGAGTGTGTTTCTTGTAAGGCGAGCTAGCGTTTGTTTCCCAATCCTAAATGGAGTTGAATCACATCCAGGTTCTGGTCCTACGAGCAAGAGTTGTTTTCTGGTAAGAAGAGTCACTATTGCGCTCTCTTTGCCATACACAGTGCAAATAGCCCTCGCGTCTGTTCCCAGCAAGTACAGTGTATTGGACTGAAGAGGAGCTACTGTTCTTGTCAGTTTCCTAAGCAGAGTTGAACTAGATATGGCCCATGTGTGTAGGAAGCACAGTTCTTTTGTACTCAGCAAGCTCACTGTTCTGGCCATATAGGAAACACAGTAGAGTAGAAGAGTGCTCTTTCCTCAAAAGCAGAGAGTGTTTTTTGTAAGGCGAGGTAGCGTTTGTTTCCCAGTCCTAAATGGAGTTGAATCACATGCAGTTTTTGGTCATAAGAGCAAGAGTTGTTTTCTGGTAAGGAAAGTCAATATTGTGCTCATATTGCCATACACAGTGCAAATAGCACTCGCGTATGTTCCCAGCAAGTACAGTGTATGGTACTGAAGAGGAGCTACTTTTCTTGTCAGTTTCCTAAGCAGAGTTGAACTAGATATTATCCGTGTGTGTAGGAAGCACAATTCTTTTGTTCTGAGCAAGCTCACTGTTTTGACCCCACAGCAAACACAGTAGAGAAGATGTGTGCCCTATTCTCAAAAGCAGAGCGTGTTTCTTGTAAGGCGAGCTAGCGTTTGTTTCCCAGTCCTAAGTGGATTGATTCAAATACCGTTTCTGGTCCTAAGAGCAAGAGTTGTTTTCTGGTAAGAGGAGTCACTATTGTGCTCCCATTGTCATACACAGTGCAAATAGCCCTCGCGTCTGTTCCCAGCAAGTACAGTGTATTTGACTGAAGAGGAGCTACTTTTTTTGTCAGTTTCCTAAGCAGAGTTGAACTAGATATGACCCGTGTGTGTAGGAAGCACAGTTCTTTTGTTCTGAGCAAGCACACTGTTTGGACCCCATAGGAAACACAGTAGAGTAGATGTGTGCCCTATTCTCAAAAGCAGAGTGTGTTTTTTGTAAGGTGAGCTAGCGTTTGTTTCGCAGTCCTAAATGGAGTTGAATCACATGCAGTTTCCGTTCCTACGAGCAAGAGTTGTTTTCTGGTAAGCAAAGTCACTATTGCTTTCCCATTGCCATACATAGTGCAATTAGCACTCGCGTCTGTTCCCAGCAAGTACAGTGTATTGGACTGGAGAGGAGCTACTGTTCTTCTCAGTTTCCTAAGCAGAATTGAACTAGATATGGCCCGTGTGTGTGGGAAGCACAGTTCTTTTGTTCTGAGCAAGCTCACTGTTTGGACCCCATAGGAAACACAGTAGAGTAGAAGAGTGCTCTTTTCTCAAAAGCAGAGTGTGTTTCTTGTAAGGCGAGCTAGCGTTTGTTTCCCAGTCCTAAATGGAGTTGAATCACATGCAGTTTCTGGTCCTACGAGCAAGAGTTGTTTTCTGGTAAGAAGAGTCACTATTGCGCTCCCATTGCCATACACAGTGCAAATAGCACTGGCCTCTGTACCCAGCATGTACAGCGTATTGGACTGAAGAGGATCTTCTGTTCTTTTCAGTTTCCTAAGCAGAGTTGAACTAGATATGGCCCGTGTGTGTATGAAGCACAGTTCTTTTGTTCTGAGCAAGCTCACATTTCGAACCCCATAGGAAACACAGTAGAGTAGAAGAGTGCATTTTTCACAAAAGCAGAGTGTGTTTCTTGTAAGGCGAGCTAGCGTTTGTTTCCCAGTCCTAAATGGAGTTGAATCACATGCAGTTTCTGGCCCTCGAGCAAGAGTTTTTTCTGGTAATAAGAGTCAATATTGCGCTCCCATTGTCATACTCAGGGCAAATAGCACTGGCCTCTGTTCCCAGCATGTACAGTGTATTGGACTAAAGAGGATCTACTGTTCTTGTCAGGTTCCTAAGCAGAGTTGAACTAGATATGGCCCATGTGTGTAGGAAGCACAGTTCTTTTGTACTCAGCAAGCTCACTGTTCTGGCCCTATAGGAAACACAGTAGAGTAGAAGAGTGCTCTTTCCTCCAAAGCAGAGTGTGTTTCTTGTAAGGCCAGCTAGAGTTTGTTTCCCAGTCCTAAATGGAGTTGAATCACATGCAGTTTCCGTTCCTATGAGCAAGAGTTGTTTTCTGGTAAGGAAAGTCACTATTGCGCTCCCTTTGCCAAACACAGTGCAAATAGCCCTCGCGTCTGTTCCCAGCAAGTTCAGTGTATTGGAGTGAAGAGGAGCTACTGTTCTTGTCAGTTTCCTAAGCAAATTTGAACTAGATATGGCCCGTGTGTGTAGGAAGCACAGTTCTTTTGTTCTGAGCAAGCTCACTGTTTGGATCCCATAGGAAACACAGTAGAGTAGAAGAGTGCTCTTTTCTCAAAAGCAGAGTGTGTTTCTTGTAAGGCGAGCTAGTGTTTGTTTCCCAATCCTAAATGGAGTTGAATCACATCCAGGTTCTGGTCCTACGAGCAAGAGTTGTTTTCTGGTAAGAAGAGTCACTATTGTGCTCCCTTTGCCACACACAGTGCAAATAGCCCTCGCGTCTGTTCCCAGCAAGTACAGTGTATTGGACTGAAGAGGAGCTACTGTTCTTGTCAGTTTCCTAAGCAGAATTGAACTAGATATGGCCCGTGTGTGTAGGAAGCACAGTTCTTTTGTTCTGAGCAAGCTCACTGTTTGGACCCCATAGGAAACACAGTAGAGTAGAAGAGTGCTGTTTTCTCAAAAGCAGAGTGTGTTTCTTGTAAGGCGAGCAGGCATTTGTTTCCCAGTCCTAAATGGAGTTGAATCACATGCAGTTTCTGGTTCTATGAGCAAGAGTTGTTTTCTGGTAAGAAGAGTCACTATTGCGCTCCCATTGCCATACACAGTGCAAATAGCACTGGCGTCTGTACCCAGCATGTACAGTGTATTGGACTGAAGAGGATGTTCTGTTCTTTTCAGTTTCCTAAGCAGAGTTGAATTAGATATGGCCCGTGTGTGTAGGAAGCACAGTTCTTTTGTTCTGAGCAAGCTCACATTTCGAACCCCATAGGAAACACTGTAGAGTAGAAGAGTGCATTTTTCTCAAAAGCAGATTGTGTTTCTTGTAAGGCGAGCTAGCGTTTGTTTCCCAGTCCTAAATGGAGTTGAATCACATCCAGTTTCTGGTCCTACGAGCAAGAGTTTTTTCTGGTAAGAAGAGTCACTATTGCGCTCCTATTGACATACTCAGGGCAAATAGCACTGGCCTCTGTTCCCAGCATGTACAGTGTATTGGACTAAAGAGGATCTACTGTTCTTGTCAGGTTCCTAAGCAGAGTTGAACTAGACATGGCCCATGTGTGTAGGAAGCACAGTTCTTTTGTACTCAGCAAGCTCAATGTTCTGGCCCTATAGGAAACACAGTAGATTAGAAGAATGCTCTTTCCTCAAAAGCAGAGTGTGTTGCTTGGTAATGCGAGCTAGTGTTTGTTTCCCAATTTTAAATGGAGTTGAAATACACATGCAGTTTCTGGTCCTACGAGCAAGAGATTTTTCTGGTAATAAGAGTCACTATTGTGCTCCCATTGTCATACTCAGGGCAATAGCACTGGCCTCTGTTCCTAGCATGTACAGTGTACTGGACTAAAGAAGATCTACTGTTCTTGTCAGGTTCCTAAGCAGAGTTGAACTAGATATCGCCCATGTGTGTAGGAAGCACAGTTCTTTTGCACTCAGCAAGCTCACTGTTCTGGCCCTATAGGAAACACAGTAGATAAGAAGAGTGCTCTTTCCTCCAAAGCAGAGTGTGTTTCTTTTAGGCCAGCTAGAGTTTGTTTCCCAGTCCTAAATGGAGTTGAATCACATGCACTTTCCGTTCCTATGAGCAAGAGTTGTTTTCTGGTAAGGAAAGTCACTATTGCGCTCCCATTGCAAAACACAGTGCAAATAGCCCTCGCGTCCTGTTTCCCAGCAAGTACAGTGTATTGTACTGAAGAGGAGCTACTGTTCTTGTCACGTTTCCTAAGCAAATTTGAACTAGATAAGGCCCGTGTGTGTAGGAAGCACAGTTCTTTTGTTCTGAGCAAGCTCACTGTTTGGATCCCATAGGAAACACAGTAGAGTAGAAGAGTGCTCTTTTCTCAAAAGCAGAGTGTGTTTCTTGTAAGGCGAGCTAGCGTTTGTTTCCAATCCTAAATGGAGTTGAATCACATCCAGGTTCTGGTCCTACGAGCAAGAGTTGTTTTCTGGTAAGAAGAGTCACTATTGTGCTCCCTTTACCATACACAGTGCAAATAGCCCTCGCGTCTGTTCCCAGCAAGTACAGTGTATTGGACTGAAGAGGAGCTACTGTTCTTGTCAGTTTCCTAAGCAGAATTGAACTAGATATGGCCCGTGTGTGTAGGAAGCACAGTTCTTTTGATCTGAGCAAGCTCACTGTTTGGACCCCATAGGAAACACAGTAGAGTAGAGGAGTGCTGTTTTCTCAAAAGCAGAGTGTGTTTCTTGTAAGGCGAGCTAGCGTTTGTTTCCCAGTCCTAAATGGAGTTGAATCACATGCAGTTTCTGGTCCTACGAGCAAGAGTTGTTTTCTGGTAAGAAGAGTCACTATTGCGCTCCATTGCCATACACAGTGCAAATAGCACTGGCCTCTGTACCCAGCATGCACAGCATATTGGACTGAAGAGGATGTTCTGTTCTTTCAGTTTACTAAGCAGAGTTGAACTAGATATGGCCCGTGTGTGTAGGAAGCACAGTTCATTTTTTCTGAGCAAGCTCACATTTCGAACCCCATAGGAAACACAGTAGAGTAGAAGAGTGCATTTTTCTCAAAAGCAGAGTGTATTTCTTGTAAGGCGAGCTAGCGTTTGTTTCCCAGTCCTAAATGGAGTTGAATCACATGCAGTTTCTGGTCCTACGAGCAAGAGTTTTTTTCTGGTAATAAGAGTCACTATTGCGCTCCCATTGTCATACTCAGGGCAAATAGCACTGGCCTCTGTTCCCAGCCTGTACAGTATATTGGACTAAAGAGGATCTACTGTTCTTGTCAGGTTCCTAAGCAGAGTTGAACTAGATATGGCCCATGTGTGTAGGAAGCACAGTTCTTTTGTACTCAGCAAGCTCAATGTTCTGGCCCTATAGGAAAAACAGTAGATTAGAAGAGTGCTCTTTCCTCCAAAGCAGAGTGTGTTTCTTGTAATGCGAGCTAGTGTTTGTTTCCCAATCCTAAATGGAGTTGAAATACACATGCAGTTTCTGGTCCTACGAGCAAGAGTTGTTTTCTGGTAAGAAGAGTCACTATTGCGCTCCCTTTGCCATACACAGTGCAAATAGCCCTCGCGTCTGTTCCCAGTAAGTACAGTGTATTGGACTGAAGAGGAGCTACTCTCTTGTCAGTTTCCTAAGCAGAGTTGAACTAGATATGGCCCATGTGTGTAGAAAGCACAGTTCTTTTGTACTCAGCAAGCTCACTGTTCTGGCCCTATAGGAAACACAGTAGAGAAGAGTGCTCTTTCCTCAAAAGCAGAGTGTGTTTTTTGTAAGGCGAGGTAGCGTTAGTTTCGCAGTCCTAAATGGAGTTGAATCACATGCAGTTTCCGTTCCTACGAGCAAGAGTTGTTTACTGGTAAGGAAAGTCACTATTGCGCTCCCATTGACATACACAGTGCAAATTGCACTCGCGTCTGTTCCCAGCAAGTACAGTGTATTGGACTGAAGAGGAGTTACTGTTCTTCTCAGTTTCCTAAGCAGAATTGAACTAGATATGGCCCGTGTGTGTAGGAAGCACAGTTCTTTTGTTCTGAGCAAGCTCACTGTTTGGAACCCATAGGAAACACAGTAGAGTAGAAGAGTGTTCTTTTCTCAAAAGCAGAGTGTGTTTCTTGTAAGGCGAGCTAGCGTTTGTTTCCCAGTCCTAAATGGAGTTGAATCACATGCAGTTCTGGTCCTACGAGCAAGAGTTGTTTTCTGGTAAGAAGAGTCACTATTGCGCTCCCATTGCCATACACAGTGCAAATAGCACTGGCGTCTGTACCCAGCATGTACAGCGTAATGGACTGAAGAGGATCTTCTGTTCTTTTCAGTTTCCTAAGCAGAGTTGAACTAGATATTGGCCCGTGTGTGTAGGAAGCACAGTTCTTTTGTTCTGAGCAAGCTCACATTTCGAACCCCATAGGAAACACAGTAGAGTAGAAGAGTGCATTTTTCTCAAAAGCAGAGTGTGTTTCTTGTAAGGCGAGCTAGCGTTTGTTTCCCAGTCCTAAATGGAGTTGAATCACATGCAGTTTCTGGTCCTACGAGCAAGAGTTTTTTCTGGTAATAAGAGTCACTATTGCGCTCCCATTGTCATACTCAGGGCAAATAGCACTGGCCTCTGTTCCCAGCGTGTACAGTGTATTGGACTAAAGAGGATCTACTGTTCTTGTCAGGTTCCTAAGCAGAGTTGAACTAGATATGGCCCATGTGTGTAGGAAGCACAGGTCTTTTGTACTCAGCAAGCTCACTGTTCTGGCCCTATAGGAAACACAGTAGAGTAGAAGAGTGCTCTTTCCTCCAAAGCAGAGTGTGTTTCTTGTAAGGCCAGCTAGAGTTGTTTCCCAGTCCTAAATGGAGTTGAATCACATGCAGTTTCAGTTCCTATGAGCAAGAGTTGTTTTCTGGTAAGGAAAGTCACTATTGCGCTCCATTGCCAAACACAGTGCAAATAGCCCTCGCGTCTGTTCCCAGCAAGTTCATTGTATTGGACTGAAGAGGATCTACTGTTCTTGTCAGTTTCCTAAGCAGAGTTGAACTAGATATGGCCCATGTGTGTAGGAAGCACAGTTCTTTTGTACTCAGCAAGCTCACTGTTCTGGCCCTATAGGAAACACAGTAGAGTAGAAGAGTGCTCTTTCCTCAAAACCAGACTGTGTTTTTTGTAAGGCGGGCTAGCATTTGTTTTGCAGTCCTAAATGGATTTGAATCACATGCAGTTTCCGTTCCTACGAGCAATAGTTGTTTTCTGGTAAGGAAAGGCACTATTGCGCTCCCTTTGTCATACACAGTGCAAATAGCACTCGCGTCTGTTCCCAGCAAGTACAGTGTATTGGACTGAAGAGGAGCTACTGTTCTTGTCAGTTTCCTAAGCAAATTTGAACTAGATATGGCCCGTGTGTGTAGGAAACACAGTTCTTTTGTTCTGAGCAAGCTCACTGTTTGGATCCCATAGGAAACACAGTAGAGTAGAAGAGTGCTCTTTTCTCAAAGCAGAGTGTGTTCTTGTAAGGCGAGCTAGCGTTTGTTTCCCAATCCTAAATGGAGTTGAATCACATCCAGGATCTGGTCCTACGAGCAAGAGTTGTTTTCTGGTAAGAAGAGTCACTATTTCGCTCCCTTTGCCATACACAGTGCAAATAGCCCTAGCGTCTGTTCCCAGCAAGTACAGTGTATTGGACTGAAGAGGAGGTACTGTTCTTGTCAGTTTCCTAAGCAGAATTGAACTAGATATGGCCCGTGTGTGTAGGAAGCACAGTTCTTTTGTTTTGAGCAAGCTCACTGTTTGGACCCCATAGGAAACACAGTAGAGTAGAAGAGTGCTGTTTTATCAAAAGCAGAGTTGTTTCTTGTAATGCGAGCTAGCGTTTGTTTCCCAGTCCTAAATGGAGTTGAATCATATGCAGTTTCTGGTCCTACGAGCAAGAGTTGTTTTCTTGTAAGAAGAGTCACTATTGCGCTCCCTTTGCCATACACAGTGCAAATAGCACTGGCGTCTGTACCCAGCATGTACAGCGTATTGGACTGAAGAGGATCTTCTGTTCTTTTCAGTTTCCTAAGCAGAGTTGAACTAGATATGGCCCGTGTGTGTAGGAAGCACAGTTCTTTTGTTCTGAGCAAGCTCACATTTCGAACCCCATAGGAAACACAGTAGAGTAGAAGAGTGCATTTTTCTCAAAAGCAGAGTGTGTTTCTTGTAAGGCGAGCTAGCGTTTGTTTCCCAGTCCTAAATGGAGTTGAATCACATGCAGTTTCTGGTCCTACGAGCAAGAGTTTTTTCTGGTAAGAAGAGTCACTATTGCGCTCCCATTGTCATACTCAGGGCAAATAGCACTGGCCTCTGTTCCCAGCATGTACAGTGTACTGGACTAAAGAGGTTCTACTGTTCTTGTCACGTTCATAAGCAGAGTTGAACTAGATATGGCCCATGTGTGTAGGAAGCACAGTTCTTTTGTACTCAGCAAGCTCACTGTTCTGGCCCTATAGGAAACACAGTAGATTAGAAGAGTGCTCTTTCCTCCAAAGCAGAGTGTGTTTCTTGTAATGCGAGCTAGTGTTTGTTTCCCAATCCTAAATGGAGTTGAAATACACATGCAGTTTCTGGTCCTATGAGCAAGAGTTGTTTTCTGGTAAGAAGAGTCACTATTGCGCTCCTTTTGCCATACACAGTGCAAATAGCCCTTGCGTCTATTCCCAGTAAGTACAGTGTATTGGACTGAAGAGGAACTACTCTCTTGTCAGTTTCCTAAGCAGAGTTGAACTAGATATGGCCCATGTGTGTAGGAAGCACAGTTCTTTTGTACTCAGCAAGCTCACTGTTCTGGCCCTATAGGAAACACAGTAGAGAAGAGTGCTCTTTCCTCAAAAGCAGAGTGTGTTTTTTGTAAGGAGAGGTAGCGTTTGTTTCGCAGTCCTAAATGGAGTTGAATCACATGCAGTTTCCGTTCCTACGAGCTAGAGTTGTTTACTGGAAAGGAAAGTCACTATTGCGCTCCCATTGTCATAACCAGTGCAAATAGCACTCGCGTCTGTTCCCAGCAAGTACAGTGTATTGGACTGAAGAGAAGCTACGGTTCTTCTCAGTTTTCTAAGCAGAATTGAACTATATATGGCCCGTGAGTGTAGGAAGCACAGTTCTTTTGTTCTGAGCAAGCTCACTGTTTGGAACCCATAGGAAACACAGTAGAGTAGTAGAGTGCTCTTTTCTCAAAAGCAGTGTGTGTTTCTTGTATGGTGAGCTAGCGTTTGTTTCCCAGTCCCTAAATGGAGTTGAATCACATGCAGTTTCTGGTCCTACGAGCAAGAGTTGTTTTCTGGTAAGAAGAGTCACTATTGTGCTCCCATTGCCATACACAGTGCAAATAGCACTGGCGTCTGTACCCAGCATGTACAGTGTATTGGACTGAAGAGGATCTACTCTTCTTGTCAGTTTCCTAAGCAGAATTGAACTAGATATGGCCCGTGTGTGTAGGAAGCACAGTTCTTTTGTTCTGAGCAAGCTCACTGTTCTGGCCCTATAGGAAACACAGTAGAGTAGAAGAGTGCATTTTTCTCAAAAGCAGAGTGTGTTTTTTGTAAGGCAAGCTAGCGTTTGTTTCCCAGTCCTAAATGGAGTTGAATCACATGCAGTTTCTGGTCCTACGAGCAAGAGTTTTTTCAGGTAATAAGAGTCACTATTGCGCTCCCATTGTCATACTCAGGGCAAATAGCACTGGCCTCTGTTCCCAGCATGTACAGTGTATTGGACTAAAGTGGATCTACTTTTCTTGTCAGGTTCCTAAGCAGAGTTGAACTAGGTATGGCCCATGTGTGTAGGAAGCACAGTTCTTTTGTACTCAGCAAGCTCACTGTTCTGGCCCTATAGGAAACACAGTAGAGTAGAAGAGTGCTCTTTCCTCCAAAGCAGAGTGTGCTTCTTGTAAGGCGAGCTAGAGTTTGTTTCCCAGTCCTAAATGGAGTTGAATCACATGCAGTTTCCGTTCCTAAGAGCAAGAGTTGTTTTCTGGTAAGGAAAGTCATTATTGCGCTCCCATTGCCATACACAGTGCAAATAGCACTCGCGTCTGTTCCCAGCAAGTACAGTGTATTGGACTGAAGAGGAGCTACTGTTCTTGTCAGTTTCCTAAGCAAATTTGAACTAGATATGGCCCGTGTGTGTAGGAAGCACAGTTCTTTTGTTCTGAGCAAGCTCACTCTTTGGATCCCATAGGAAACACAGTAGAGTAGAAGAGTGCTGTTTTCTCAAAAGCAGAGTGTGTTTCTTGTAAGGCGAGCTAGCGTTTGTTTCCCAGTCCTAAATGGAGTTGAATCACATGCAGTTTCTGGTCATATGAGCAAGAGTTGTTTTCTGGTAAGAAGAGTCACTGTTGCGCTCCCATTGCCATACACAGTGCAAATAGCACTGGCGTCTGTACCCAGCATGTACAGCGTATTGGACTGAAGAGGATCTACTGTTCTTTTCAGTTTCCTAAGCAGAGTTGAACTAGATATGGCCAGTGTGTGTAGGAAGCACAGTTCTTTTGTTTTGAGCAAGCTCACATTTCGAACCCCATAGGAAACACAGTAGAGTAGAAGAGTGCATTTTTCTCAAAAGCAGAGTGTGTTTTTTGTAAGGAGAGGTAGCGTTTGTTTCGCAGTCCTAAATGGAGTTGAATCACATGCAGTTTCCGTTCCTACGAGCAAGAGTTGTTTACTGGTAAGGAAAGTCACTATTGTGCTCCCATTGTCATAACCAGTGCAAATAGCCCTCACGTCTGTTCCCAGCAAGTACAGTGTATTGGACTGAAGAGAAGCTACTGTTCTTCTCAGTTTCCTAAGCAGAATTGAACTAGATATGGCCCGTGTGTGTAAGAAGCACAGTTCTTTTGTTCTGAGCAAGCTCACTGTTTGGAACCCATAGGAAACACAGTGGAGTAGAAGAGTGCTCTTTTCTCAAAAGCAGAGGGTGTTTCTTGTAAGGCGAGCTAGCGTTTGTTTCCCAGTCCTAAATGGAGTTGAATCACATGCAGTTTCTGGTCCTATGAGCAAGAGTTGTTTTCTGGTAAGAAGAGTCACTATTGCGCTCCCATTGCCATACACTGTGCAAATAGCACTGGTGTCTGTACCCAGCATATACATTGTATTGGACTGAAGAGGGTCTACTCTTCTTGTCAGTTTGCTAAGCAGAGTTGAACTAGATATGGCCCGTGTATGTAGGAAGCACAGTTCTTTTGTTCTGAGCAAGCTCACTGTTTGGACCCCATAGGAAACATAGTAGAGTAGAAGAGTGCTCTTTTCTCAAAAGCAGAGTGTGTTTCTTGTAAGGCGAGCTAGCGTTTGTTTCCCAGTCCTAAATGGAGTTGAATCACATGCAGTTTCTGGTCCTACGAGCAAGAGTTTTTTCTGGTAAGAAGAGTCACTATTGCGCTCCCATTGTCATACTCAGGGCAAATAGCACTGGCCTCTGTTCCCAGCATGTACAGTGTATTGGACTAAAGAGGATCCACTGTTCTTGTCAGGTTCCTAAGCAGAGTTGAACTAGATATGGCCCATGTGTGTAGGAAGCACAGTTCTTTTGTACTCAGCAAGCTCACTGTTCTGGCCGTATAGGAAACACAGTACAGAAGAGTGCTCTTTCCTCAAAAGCAGAGTGTGTTTCTTGTAATGCGAGCTAGTGTTTGTTTCCCAATCCTAAATGGAGTTGAAATACACATGCAGTTTCTGGTCCTACGAGCAAGAGTTGTTTTCTGGTAAGAAGAGTCACTATTGTGCTCCCATTGCCATACACAGTGCAAATAGCCCTCGCGTCTGTTCCCAGTAAGTACAGTGTATTGGACTGAAGAGGAGCTACTCTCTTGTCAGTTTCCTAAGCAGAGTTGAACTAGATATGGCCCATGTGTGTAGGAAGCACAGTTCTTTTGTACTCAGCAAGCTCACTGTTCTGGCCCTATAGGAAACACAGTAGAGAAGAGTGCTCTTTCCTCAAAAGCAGAGTGTGTTTTTTGTAAGGCGAGGTAGCGTTTGTTTCGCAGTCCTAAATGGAGTTGAATCACATGCAGTTTCTGGTCCTAGGAGCAAGAGTTGTTTTCTGGTAAGAAGAGTCACTATTGTGCTCCCATTACCATACACAGTGCAAATAGCACTGGCGTCTGTACCCAGCATGTACAGTGTAATGGACTGAAGAGAAGCTACTGTTCTTCTCAGTTTCGTAAGCAGAATTGAACTAGATAAGACCCGTGTGTGTAGGAAGCACAGTTCTTTTGTTCTTAGCAAGCTCACTGTTCTGGCCCTATAGGAAACACAGTAGAGTAGAAGAGTGCTGTTTTCTCAAAAGCACAGTGTGTTTCTTGTAAGGCGAGCTAGCGTTTGTTTCCCAGTCCTAAATGGAGTTGAATCACATGCAGTTTCTGGTCCTATGAGCAAGAGTTGTTTTCTGGTAAGAAGAGTCACTATTGCGCTCCCATTGCCATACACTGTGCAAATAGCACTGGTGTCTGTACCCAGAACATACATTGTATTGGACTGAAGAGGATCTACTGTTCTTGTCAGTTTGCTAAGCAGAGTTGAACTAGATATGCCCCATGTGTGTAGGAAGCACAGTTCTTTTGTACTCAGCAAGCTCACTGTTCTGGCCCTATAGGAAACACAGTAGAGTAGAAGAGTGCTCTTTCCTCAAAAGCAGAGTGTGTTTCTTGTAAGGCGAGCTAGAGTTTGTTTCCCAGTGCTAAATGGAGTTGAATCACATGCAGTTTCCGTTCCTACGAGCAAGAGTTGTTTTCTGGTAAGGAAAGTCACTATTGCGCTCCCATTGCCAGACACAGTGTAAATAGCACTCGCGTCTGTTCCCAGCAAGTACAGTGTATTGCCTGAGGAGGAGCTACTGTTCTAGTCAGGTTCCTAAGCAGAGTTGAACTAGATATGGCCCGTGTGTGTAGGAAGCACAGTTCGTTTGTTCTCAGGAAGCTCACTGTTCGGACCCCATAAAAAACACAGTAGAATAGAAGAGTGCTCTTTTCTCAAAAGCAGAGTGTGTTTCTTGGAAGGCCAGCTAGCGTTTGTTTCCCAGTCCTAAATGGAGATGAAATACACATGCAGTTTCTGGTCCTACGAGAAAGAGTTGTTTTCTGGTAAGAAGAGTCACTATTGCGCTCCCTTTGCCATACACAGTGCAAATAGCACTGGCGTCTGTACCCAGCATGTACAGCGTATTGGACTGAAGAGGATGTTCTGTTCTTGTCAGTTTCCTAAGCAGAGTTGAACTAGATATGGCCCGTGTGTGTAGGAAGCACAGTTCTTTTGTTCTGAGCAAGCTCACATTTCGAACCCCATAGGAAACACAGTAGAGTAGAAGAGTGCATTTTTCTCAAAAGCAGAGTGTGTTTCTTGTAAGGCGAGCTAGCGTTTGTTTCCCAATCCTAAATGGAGTTGAATCACATCCAGGTTCTGGTCCTAAGAGCAAGAGTTGTTTTCTGGTAAGAAGAGTCACTATTGCGCTCCCTTTGCCATACACAGTGCAAATAGCCCTCGCGTCTGTTCCCAGCAAGTACAGTGTATTGGACTGAAGAGGAGCTACTGTTCTTGTCAGTTTCCTAAGCAGAATTGAACTAGATATGGCCCGTGTGTGTAGGAAGCACAGTTCTTTTGTTCTGAGCAAGCTCACTGTTTGGACCCCATAGGAAACACTGTAGAGTATAAGAGTGCATTTTTCTCAAAAGCAGATTGTGTTTCTTGTAAGGCGAGCTAGCGTTTGTTTCCCAGTCCTAAATGGAGTTGAATTACATGCAGTTTCTGGTCCTACGAGCAAGAGTTTTTTCTGGTAAGAAGAGTCACTATTGCGCTCCTATTGTCATACTCAGGGCAAATAGAACTGGCCTCTGTTCCCAGCATGTACAGTGTATTGGACTAAAGAGGATCTACTGTTCTTGTCAGGTTCCTAAGCAGAGTTGAACTAGATATGGCCCATGTGTGTAGGAAGCACAGTTCTTTTGTACTCAGCAAGCTCAATGTTCTGGCCCTATAGGAAACACAGTAGATTAGAAGAATGCTCTTTGCTCAAAAGCAGAGTGTGTTTCTTGTAATGCGAGCTAGTGTTTGTTTCCCAATCCTAAATGGAGATGAAATACACATGCAGTTTCTGGTCCTACGAGCAAGAGATTTTTCTGGTAATAAGAGTCACTATTGCGCTCCCATTGTCATACTCAGGGCAAATAGCACTGGCCTCTGTTCCTAGCATGTACAGTGTACTGGACTAAAGAGGATCTACTGTTCTTGTCAGGTTCCTAAGCAGAGTTGAACTAGATATGGCCCATGTGTGTAGGAAGCACAGTTCTTTTACACTATAAGCTCACTCTTCTGGCCCTATAGGAAAAACAGTAGATTAGAAGAGTGCTCTTTCCTCCAAAGCAGAGTGTGTTTCTTGTAATGCGAGCTAGTGTTTGTTTCCCAATCCTAAATGGAGTTGAAATACACATGCAGTTTCTGGTCCTACGAGCAAGAGTTGTTTTCTGGTAAGAAGAGTCACTATTGCGCTCCCTTTGCCGTACACAGTGCAAATAGCCCTCGCGTCTGTTCCCAGTAAGTACAGTGTATTGGACTGAAGAAGAGCTACTCTCTTGTCAGTTTCCTAAGCACAGTTGAACTAGATATGACCCATGTGTGTAGGAAGCACAGTTCTTTTGTACTCAGCAAGCTCACTGTTCTGGCCCTATAGGAAACACAGTAGAGAAGAGTGCTCTTTCCTCAAAAGCAGAGTGTGTTTTTTGTAAGGAGAGGTAGCGTTTGTTTCGCAGTCCTAAATGGAGTTGAATCACATGCAGTTTCTGTTCCTACGAGCAAGAGTTGTTTACTGGTAAGGAAAGTCACTATTGCGCTCCCATTGACATACACAGTGCAAATTGCACTCGCGTCTGTTCCCAGCAAGTACAGTGTATTGGACTGAAGAGGAGTTACTGTTCTTCTCAGTTTCCTAAGCAGAATTGAACTAGATATTGCCCATGTGTGTAGGAAGCACAGTTCTTTTGTTCTGAGCAAGCTCACTGTTTGGAACCCATAGGAAACACAGTAGAGTAGAAGAGTGCTCTTTTCTCAAAAGCAGAGTGTGTTTCTTGTAAGGCGAGCTAGCGTTTGTTTCCCAGTCCTAAATGGAGTTGAATCACATGCAGTTTCTGGTCCTACGAGCAAGAGTTGTTTTCTGGTAAGAAGAGTCACTATTGCGCTCCCATTGCCATACACAGTGCAAATAGCACTGGCGTCTGTACCCAGCATGTACAGCGTAATGGACTGAAGAGGATCTTCTGTTCTTTTCAGTTTCCTAAGCAGAGTTGAACTAGATATGGCCCGTGTGTGTAGGAAGCACAGTTCTTTTGTTCTGAGCAAGCTCACATTTCGAACCCCATAGGAAACACAGTAGAGTAGAAGAGTGCATTTTTCTCAAAAGCAGAGTGTGTTTCTTGTAAGGCGAGCTAGCGTTTGTTTCCCAGTCCTAAATGGAGTTGAATCACATGCAGTTTCTGGTCCTACGAGCAAGAGTTTTTTCTGGTAATAAGAGTCACTATTGCGCTCCCATTGTCATACTCAGGGCAAATAGCACTGGCCTCTGTTCCCAGCATGTACAGTGTATTGGACTAAAGAGGATCTACTGTTCTTGTCAGGTTCCTAAGCAGAGTTGAACTAGATATGGCCCATGTGTGTAGGAAGCACAGTTCTTTTGTACTCAGCAAGCTCACTGTTCTGGCCCTATAGGAAACATTGTAGAGTAGAAGAGTGCTCTTTCCTCCAAAGCATAGTGTGTTTCTTGTAAGGCCAGGTAGAGTTTGTTTCCCAGTCCTAAATGGAGTTGAATCACATGCAGTTTCCGTTCCTATGAGCAAGAGTTGTTTTCTGGTAAGGAAAGTCACTATTGCGCTCCCATTGCCATACACAGTGCAAATAGCCCTCGCGTCTGTTCCAAGCAAGTTCAGTGTATTGGACTGAAGAGGAGCTACTGTTCTTGTCAGTTTCCTAAGCAAATTTGAACTAGATATGGCCCGTGTGTGTAGGAAGCACAGTTCTTTTGTACTCAGCAAGCTCACTGTTCTGGCCCTATAGGAAACACAGTAGATTAGAAGCGTGCTCTTTCCTCCAAAGCAGAGTGTGTTTCTTGTAAGGCCAGCTAGAGTTTGTTTCCCAGTCCTAAATGGAGTTGAAATACACATGCAGTTTCTGGTCCTACGAGCAAGAGTTGTTTTCTGGTAAGAAGAGTCACTATTGTGCTCCCTTTGCCATACACAGTGCAAATAGCCCTCGCGTCTGTTCTCAGCAAGTACAGTGTATTGGACTGAAGAGGATCTACTGTTCTTGTCAGTTTCCTAAGCAGAGTTGAACTAGATATGGCCCATGTGTGTAGGAAGCACAGTTCTTTTGTACTCAGCAAGCTCACTGTTCTGGCCCTATAGGAAACACAGTAGAGTAGAAGAGTGCTCTTTCCTCAAAAGCAGAGTGTGTTTTTTGTAAGGCGAGCTAGCATTTGTTTTGCAGTCCTAAATGGAATTGAATCACATGCAGTTTCTGTTCCTACGAGCAATAGTTGTTTTCTGGTAAGGAAAGGCACTATTGCGCTCCCTTTGCCATACACAGTGCAAATATCACTCACGTCTGTTCCCCCAAGTACAGTGTATTGGACTGAAAAGGAGCTACTGTTCTTGTCAGTTTCCTAAGCAAATTTGAACTAGATATGGCCCGTGTGTGTAGGAAACACAGTTCTTTTGTTCTGAGCAAGCTCACTGTTTGGATCCCATGGGAAACACAGTAGAGTAGAAGAGTGCTCTTTTCTCAAAAGCAGAGTGTGTTTCTTGTAAGGCGAGCTAGCGTTTGTTTCCCAATCCTAAATGGAGTTGAATCACATCCAGGTTCTGGTCCTACGAGCAAGAGTTGTTTTCTGGTAAGAAGAGTCACTATTGCGCTCCCTTTGCCATACACAGTGCAAATAGCCCTCGCGTCTGTTCCCAGCAAGTACAGTGTATTGGACTGAAGAGGAGGTACTGTTCTCGTCAGTTTCCTAAGCAGAATTGAACTAGATATGGCCCGTGTGTGTAGGAAGCACAGTTCTTTTGTTCTGAGCAAGCTCACTGTTTGGAACCCATAGGAAACACAGTAGAGTAGAAGAGTGCTCTTTTCTCAAAAGCAGAGTGTGTTTCTTGTAAGGCGAGCTAGCGTTTGTTTCCCAGTCCTAAATGGAGTTGAATCACATGCAGTTTCTGGTCCTACGAGCAATAGTTGTTTTCTGGTAAGAAGAGTCACTATTGCGCTCCCTTTGCCATACACAGTGCAAATAGCACTGGCGTCTGTACCCAGCATGTACAGCGTATTGGACTGAAGAGGATCTTCTGTTCTTTTCAGTTTCCTAAGCAGAGTTGAACTAGATATGGCCCGTGTGTGTAGGAAGCACAGTTCTTTTGTTCTGAGCAAGCTCACATTTCGAACCCCATAGGAAACACAGTACAGTAGAAGAGTGCATTTTTCTCAAAAGCAGAGTGTGTTTCTTGTAAGGCGAGCTAGCGTTTGTTTCCCAGTCCTAAATGGAGTTGAATCACATGCAGTTTCTGGTCCTACGAGCAAGAGTTTTTTCTGGTAATAAGAGTCACAATTGCGCTCCCATTGTCATACTCAGGGCAAATAGCACTGGCCTCTGTTCCCAGCGTGTACAGTGTATTGGACCAAGGAGGATCTACTGTTCTTGTCAGTTTCCTAAGCAGAGTTGAACTAGATATGGCCCATGTGTGTAGGAAGCACAGTTCTTTTGTACTCAGCAAGCTCACTGTTCTGGCCCTATAGGAAACACAGTAGAGTAGAAGAGTGCTCTTTCCTCAAAAGCAGAGTGTGTTTCTTGTAAGGCCAGCTAGCGTTTGTTTCGCAGTCCTAAATGGAGTTGAATCACATGCAGTTTGCGTTCCTACGAACAAGAGTTGTTTTCTGGTAAGGAAAGTCACTATTGCGCTCCCATTGCCATACACAGTGCAATTAGCACTCGCGTCTGTTCCCAGCAAGTACAGTGTATTGGACTGAAGAGGAGCTACTGTTCTTGTCAGTTTTCTAAGCAGAATTGAACTAGATATGGCCCGTGTGTGTAGGAAGCACAGTTCTTTTGTTCTGAGCAAGCTCACTGTTTGGACCCCATAGGACACAGTAGAGTAGAAGAGTGCTCTTTTCTCAAAAGCAGTGTGTGTTTCTTGTATGGTGAGCTAGCGTTTGTTTCCCAGTCCTAAGTGGAGTTGAATCACATGCAGTTTCTGGTCCTACGAGCAAGAGTTGTTTTCTGCTAAGAAAAGTCACTATTGTGCTCCCATTGCCATACACAGTGCAAATAGCACTGGCGTCTGTACCCAGCATGTACAGTGTATTGGACTGAAGAGGATCTACTGTTCTTGTCAGTTTCCTAAGCAGAATTGAACTAGATATGGCCCGTGTGTGTAGGAAGCACAGTTCTTTTGTTCTGAGCAAGCTCACTGTTCTGGCCCTATAGGAAACCCAGTAGAGTAGAAGAGTGCTCTTTTCTCAAAAGCAGAGTGTGCTTCTTGTAAGGCGAGCTAGAGTTTGTTTCCCAGTCCTAAATGGAGTTGAATCACATGCAGTTTCCGTTCCTAAGAGCAAGAGTTGTTTTCTGGTAAGGAAAGTCACTATTGCGCTCCCATTGCCATACACAGTGCAAATAGCACTCGCGTCTGTTCCCAGCAAGTACAGTGTATTGGACTGAAGAGGAGCTACTGTTCTTGTCAGTTTCCTAAGCAAATTTGAACTAGATATGGCCCGTGTGTGTAGGAAGCACAGTTCTTTTGTTCTGAGCAAGCTCACTGTTTGGATCCCATAGGAAACACTGTAGAGTAGAAGAGTGCTGTTTTCTCAAAAGCAGAGTGTGTTTCTTGTAAGGCGAGCTAGCGTTTGTTTCCCAGTCCTAAATGGAGTTGAATCACATGCAGTTTCTGGTCATATGAGCAAGAGTTGTTTTCTGGTAAGAAGAGTCACTGTTGTGCTCCCATTGCCATACACAGTGCAAATAGCACTGGCGTCTGTACCCAGCATGTACAGCGTATTGGACTGAAGAGGATCTACTGTTCTTTTCAGTTTCCTAAGCAGAGTTGAACTAGATATGGCCAGTGTGTGTAGGAAGCACAGTTCTTTTGTTTTGAGCAAGCTCACATTTCGAACACCATAGGAAACACAGTAGAGTAGAAGAGTGCATTTTTCTCAAAAGCAGAGTGTGTTTCTTGTAAGGCGAGCTAGCGTTTGTTTCCCAGTCCTAAATGGAGTTGAATCACATGCAGTTTCTGGTCCTACGAGCAAGAGTTTTTTCTGGTAAGAAGAGTCACTATTGCGCTCCCATTGTCATACTCAGGGCAAATAGCACTGGCCTCTTTTCCCAGCATGTACAGTGTATTGGACTAAAGAGGATGTACTGTTCTTGTCAGGTTCCTAAGCAGAGTTGAACTAGATATGGCCCATGTGTGTAGGAAGCACAGTTCTTTTGTACTCAGCAAGCTCACTGTTCTGACCGTATAGGAAACACAGTAGCGTAGAAGAGTGCTCTTTCCTCAAAAGCAGAGTGTGTTTCTTGTAAGCCCAGCTAGCGTTGGTTTCGCAGTCCTAAATGGAGTTGAATCACATGCAGTTTGCGTTCCTACGAACAAGAGTTGTTTTCTGGTAAGGAAAGTCACTATTGTGCTCCCATTGCCATACACAGTGCAATTAGCACTCGCGTCTGTTCCCAGCAAGTACAGTGTATTGGACTGAAGAGGAGCTACTGTTCTTGTCAGTTTTCTAAGCAGAATTGAACTAGATATGGCCCGTGTGTGTAGGAAGCACAGTTCTTTTGTTCTGAGCAAGCTCACTGTTTGGACGCCATAGGACACAGTAGAGTAGAAGAGTGCTGTTTTTTCAAAAGCAGTGCGTGTTTCTTGTATGGCGAGCTAGCGTTTGTTTCCCAGTCCTAAATGGAGTTGAATCACATGCAGTTTCTGGTCCTACGAGCAAGAGTTGTTTTCTGGTAAGAAGAGTCACTATTGTGCTCCCATTGCCATACACAGTGCAAATAGCACTGGTGTCTGTACCCAGCATGTACAGTGTATTGGACTGAAGAGGATCTACTGTTCTTGTCAGTTTCCTAAGCAGAATTGAACTATATATGGCCCGTGTGTGTAGGAAGCACAGTTCTTTTGTTCTGAGCAAGCTCACTGTTCTGGCCCTATAGGATACACAGTAGAGTAGAAGTGTGCTCTTTTCTCAAAAGCAGAGTGTGTTTCTTGTAAGGCAAGCTAGCGTTTGTTTCCCAGTCCTAAATGGAGTTGAATCACATGCAGTTTCTGGTCCTACGAGCAAGAGTTTTTTCTGGTAATAAGAGTCACTATTGCGCTCCCATTGTCATACTCAGGGCAAATAGCACTGGCCTCTGTTCCCAGCATGTACAGTGTATTGGACTAAAGAGGATCTACTTTTCTTGTCAGGTTCCTAAGCAGAGTTGAACTAGGTATGGCCCATGTGTGTAGGAAGCACAGTTCTTTTGTACTCAGCAAGCTCACTGTTCTGGCCCTATAGGAAACACAGTAGAGTAGAAGAGTGCTCTTTCCTCAAAAGCAGAGTGTGTTTCTTGTAAGGCGAGCTAGAGTTTGTTTCCCAGTGCTAAATGGAGTTGAATCACATGCAGTTTCCGTTCCTACGAGCAAGAGTTGTTTTCTGGTAAGGAAAGTCACTATTGCGCTCCCATTGCCATACACAGTGTAAATAGCACTCGCGTCTGTTCCCAGCAAGTACAGTGTATTGCCTGAGGAGGAGCTACTGTTCTAGTCAGGTTCCTAAGCAGAGTTGAACTAGATATGGCCCGTGTGTGTAGGAAGCACAGTTCGTTTGTTCTCAGGAAGCTCACTGTTCGGACCCCATAAAAAACACAGTAGAATAGAAGAGTGCTCTTTTCTCAAAAGCAGAGTGTGTTTCTTGGAAGGCCAGCTAGCGTTTGTTTCCCAGTCCTAAATGGAGATGAAATACACATGCAGTTTCTGGTCCTACAAGAAAGAGTTGTTTTCTGGTAAGAAGAGTCACTATTGCGCTCCCTTTGCCATACACAGTGCAAATAGCACTGGCGTCTGTACCCAGCATGTACAGCGTATTGGACTGAAGAGGATGTTCTGTTCTTGTCAGTTTCCTAAGCAGAGTTGAACTAGATATGGCCCGTGTGTGTAGGAAGCACAGTTCTTTTGTTCTGAGCAAGCTCACATTTCGAACCCCATAGGAAACACAGTAGAGTAGAAGAGTGCATTTTTCTCAAAAGCAGAGTGTGTTTCTTGTAAGGCGAGCTAGCGTTTGTTTCCCAATCCTAAATGGAGTTGAATCACATCCAGGTTCTGGTCCTACGAGCAAGAGTTGTTTTCTGGTAAGAAGAGTCACTATTGCGCTCCCTTTGCCATACACAGTGCAAATAGCCCTCGCGTCTGTTCCCAGCAAGTACAGTGTATTGGACTGAAGAGGAGCTACTGTTCTTGTCAGTTTCCTAAGCAGAATTGAACTAGATATGGCCCGTGTGTGTAGGAAGCACAGTTCTTTTGTTCTGAGCAAGCTCACTGTTTGGACCCCATAGGAAACACTGTAGAGTAGAAGAGTGCATTTTTCTCAAAAGCAGATTGTGTTTCTTGTAAGGCGAGCTAGCGTTTGTTTCCCAGTCCTAAATGGAGTTCAATCACATGCAGTTACTGGTCCTACGAGCAAGAGTTTTTTCTGGTAAGAAGAGTCACTATTGCGCTCCTATTGTCATACTCAGGGCAAATAGCACTGGCCTCTGTTCCCAGCATGTACAGTGTATTGGACTAAAGAGGATCTACTGTTCTTGTCAGGTTCCTAAGCAGAGTTTAACTAGATATGGCCCATGTGTGTAGGAAGCACAGTTCTTTTGTACTCAGCAAGCTCAATGTTCTGGCCCTATAGGAAACACAGTAGATTAGAAGAATGCTCTTTCCTCAAAAGCAGAGTGTGTTTATTGTAATGCGAGCTAGTGTTTGTTTCCCAATCCTAAATGGAGTTGAAATACACATGCAGTTTCTGGTCCTACGAGCAAGAGATTTTTCTGGTAATAAGAGTCACTATTGCGCTCCCATTGTCATACTCAGGGCAAATAGCACTGGCCTCTGTTCCTAGCATGTACAGTGTACTGGACTAAAGAGGATCTACTGTTCTTGTCAGGTTCCTAAGCAGAGTTGAACTAGATATGGCCCATGTGTGTAGGAAGCACAGTTCTTTTGCACTCAGCAAGCTCACTGTTCTGGCCCTATAGGAAAAACAGTAGATTAGAAGAGTGCTCTTTCCTCCAAAGCAGAGTGTGTTTCTTGTAATGCGAGCTAGTGTTTGTTTCCCAATCCTAAATGGAGCTGAAATACACATGCAGTTTCTGGTCCTACGAGCAAGAGTTGTTTTCTGGTAAGAAGAGTCACTATTGCGCTCCCTTTGCCGTACACAGTGCAAATAGCCCTCGCGTCTGTTCCCAGTAAGTACAGTGTATTGGACTGAAGAAGAGCTACTCTCTTGTCAGTTTCCTAAGCACAGTTGAACTAGATATGGCCCATGTGTGTAGGAAGCACAGTTCTTTTGTACTCAGCAAGCTCACTGTTCTGGCCCTATAGGAAACACAGTAGAGTAGAAGAGTGCTCTTTCCTCAAAAGCAGAGTGTGTTTTTTGTAAGGCGAGCTAGCATTTGTTTTGCAGTCCTAAATGGAATTGAATCACATGCAGTTTCTGTTCCTACGAGCAATAGTTGTTTTCTGGTAAGGAAAGGCACTATTGCGCTCCCTTTGCCATACACAGTGCAAATAGCACTCACGTCTGTTCCCCCAAGTACAGTGTATTGGACTGAAGAGGAGCTACTGTTCTTGTCAGTTTCCTAAGCAAATTTGAACTAGATATGGCCCGTGTGTGTAGGAAACACAGTTCTTTTGTTCTGAGCAAGCTCACTGTTTGGATCCCATGGGAAACACAGTAGAGTAGAAGAGTGCTCTTTTCTCAAAAGCAGAGTGTGTTTATTGTAAGGCGAGCTAGCGTTTGTTTCCCAATCCTAAATGGAGTTGAATCACATCCAGGTTCTGGTCCTACGAGCAAGAGTTGTTTTCTGGTAAGAAGAGTCACTATTGCGCTCCCTTTGCCATACACAGTGCAAATAGCCCTCGCGTCTGTTCCCAGCAAGTACAGTGTATTGGACTGAAGAGGAGGTACTGTTCTTGTCAGTTTCCTAAGCAGAATTGAACTAGATATGGCCCGTGTGTGTAGGAAGCAAAGTTCTTTTGTTCTGAGCAAGCTCACTGTTTGGAACCCATAGGAAACACAGTAGAGTAGAAGAGTGCTCTTTTCTCAAAAGCAGAGTGTGTTTCTTGTAAGGCGAGCTAGCGTTTGTTTCCCAGTCCTAAATGGAGTTGAATCACATGCAGTTTCTGGTCCTACGAGCAATAGTTGTTTTCTGGTAAGAAGAGTCACTATTGCGCTCCCTTTGCCATACACAGTGCAAATAGCACTGGCGTCTGTACCCAGCATGTACAGCGTATTGGACTGAAGAGGATCTTCTGTTCTTTTCAGTTTCCTAAGCAGAGTTGAACTAGATATGGCCCGTGTGTGTAGGAAGCACAGTTCTTTTGTTCTGAGCAAGCTCACATTTCGAACCCCATAGGAAACACAGTAGAGTAGAAGAGTGCATTTTTCTCAAAAGCAGAGTGTGTTTCTTGTAAGGCGAGCTAGCATTTGTTTCCCAGTCCTAAATGGAGTTGAATCACATGCAGTTTCTGGTCCTAGGAGCAAGAGTTTTTTCTGGTAATAAGAGTCACAATTGCGCTCCCATTGTCATACTCAGGGCAAATAGCACTGGCCTCTGTTCCCAGCGTGTACAGTGTATTGGACCAAGGAGGATCTACTGTTCTTGTCAGGTTCCTAAGCAGAGTTGAACTAGATATGGCCCATGTGTGTAGGAAGCACAGTTCTTTTGTACTCAGCAAGCTCACTGTTCTGGCCCTATAGGAAACACAGTAGAGTAGAAGAGTGCTCTTTCCTCAAAAGCAGAGTGTGTTTCTTGTAAGGCCAGCTAGCGTTTGTTTCGCAGTCCTAAATGGAGTTGAATCACATGCAGTTTGCGTTCCTACGAACAAGAGTTGTTTTCTGGTAAGGAAAGTCACTATTGCGCTCCCATTGCCATACACAGTGCAATTAGCACTCGCGTCTGTTCCCAGCAAGTACAGTGTATTGGACTGAAGAGGAGCTACTGTTCTTGTCAGTTTTCTAAGCAGAATTGAACTAGATATGGCCCGTGTGTGTAGGAAGCACAGTTCTTTTGTTCTGAGCAAGCTCACTGTTTGGACCCCATAGGACACAGTAGAGTAGAAGAGTGCTCTTTTCTCAAAAGCAGTGTGTGTTTCTTGTATGGTGAGCTAGCATTTGTTTCCCAGTCCTAAGTGGAGTTGAATCACATGCAGTTACTGGTCCTACGAGCAAGAGTTGTTTTCTGGTAAGAAGAGTCACTATTGTGCTCCCATTGCCATACAAAGTGCAAATAGCACTGGCGTCTGTACCCAGCATGTACAGTGTATTGGACTGAAGAGGATCTACTGTTCTTGTCAGTTTCCTAAGCAGAATTGAACTAGATATGGCCCGTGTGTGTAGGAAGCACAGTTCTTTTGTTCTGAGCAAGCTCACTGTTCTGGCCCTATAGGAAACCCAGTAGAGTAGAAGAGTGCTCTTTTCTCAAAAGCAGAGTGTGTTTCTTGTAAGGCGAGCTAGGGTTTGTTTCCCAGTCCTAAATGGAGTTGAATCACATGCAGTTTCTGGTCCTACGAGCAAGGGTTTTTTCTGGTAATAAGAGTAACTATTGCGCTCCCATTGTCATACTCAGGGCAAATAGCACTGGCCTCTGTTCCCAGCATGTACAGTGTATTGGACTAAAGAGGATCTACTTTTCTTGTCAGGTTCATAAGCAGAGTTGAACTAGGTTTGGCCCATGTGTGTAGGAAGCACAGTTCTTTTGTACTCAGCAAGCTCACTGTTCTGGCCCTATAGGAAACACAGTAGAGTAGAAGAGTGCTCTTTCCTCCAAAGCAGAGTGTGCTTCTTGTAAGGCGAGCTAGAGTTTGTTTCCCAGTCCTAAATGGAGTTGAATCACATGCAGTTTCCGTTCCTAAGAGCAAGAGTTGTTTTCTGGTAAGGAAAGTCACTATTGCGCTCCCATTGCCATACACAGTGTAAATAGCACTCGCGTCTGTTCCCAGCAAGTACAGTGTATTGGACTGAAGAGGAGGTACTGTTCTTCTCAGTTTCCTAAGCAAATTTGAACTAGATATGGCCCGTGTGTGTAGGAAGCACAGTTCTTTTGTTCTGAGCAAGCTCACTGTTTGGATCCCATAGGAAACACTGTAGAGTAGAAGAGTGCTGTTTTCTCAAAAGCAGAGTGTGTTTCTTGTAAGGCGAGCTAGCGTTTGTTTCCCAGTCCTAAATGGAGTTGAATCACATGCAGTTTCTGGTCATATGAGCAAGAGTTGTTTTCTGGTAAGAAGAGTCACTGTTGTGCTCCCATTGCCATACACAGTGCAAATAGCACTGGCGTCTGTACCCAGCATGTACAGCGTATTGGACTGAAGAGGATCTACTGTTCTTTTCAGTTTCCTAAGCAGAGTTGAACTAGATATGGCCAGTGTGTGTAGGAAGCACAGTTCTTTTGTTTTGAGCAAGCTCACATTTCGAACACCATAGGAAACACAGTAGAGTAGAAGAGTGCATTTTTCTCAAAAGCAGAGTGTGTTTCTTGTAAGGCGAGCTAGCATTTGTTTCCCAGTCCTAAATGGAGTTGAATCACATGCAGTTTCTGGTCCTACGAGCAAGAGTTTTTTCTGGTAAGAAGAGTCACTATTGCGCTCCCATTGTCATACTCAGGGCAAATAACACTGGCCTCTTTTCCCAGCATGTACAGTGTATTGGACTAAAGAGGATGTACTGTTCTTGTCAGGTTCCTAAGCAGAGTTGAACTAGATATGGCCCATGTGTGTAGGAAGCACAGTTCTTTTGTACTCAGCAAGCTCACTGTTCTGACCGTATAGGAAACACAGTAGCGTAGAAGAGTGCTCTTTCCTCAAAAGCAGAGTGTGTTTCTTGTAAGCCCAGCTAGCGTTTGTTTCGCAGTCCTAAATGGAGTTGAATCACATGCAGTTTGCGTTCCTACGAACAAGAGTTGTTTTCTGGTAAGGAAAGTCACTATTGTGCTCCCATTGCCATACACAGTGCAATTAGCACTCGCGTCTGTTCCCAGCAAGTACAGTGTATTGGACTGAAGAGGAGCTACTGTTCTTGTCAGTTTTCTAAGCAGAATTGAACTAGATATGGCCCGTGTGTGTAGGAAGCACAGTTCTTTTGTTCTGAGCAAGCTCACTGTTTGGACGCCATAGGACACAGTAGAGTAGAAGAGTGCTCTTTCCTCAAAAGCAGAGTGTGTTTTTTGTAAGGCGAGGTAGCGTTTGTTTCGCAGTCCTAAATGGAGTTGAATCACATGCAGTTTCTGGTCCTACGAACAAGAGTTGTTTTCTGGTAAGAAGAGTCACTATTGTGCTCCCATTGCCATACACAGTGCAAATAGCACTGGCGTCTGTACCCAGCATGTACAGTGTATTGGACTGAAGAGGATCTACTGTTCTTGTCAGTTTCCTAAGCAGAATTGAACTAGATAAGGCCCGTGTGTGTAGGAAGCACAGTTCTTTTGTTCTTAGCAAGCTCACTGTTCTGGCCCTATAGGAAACACAGTAGAGTAGAAGAGTGCTGTTTTCTCAAAAGCACAGTGTGTTTCTTGTAAGGCGAGCTAGCGTTTGTTTCCCAGTCCTAAATGGAGTTGAATCACATGCAGTTTCTGGTCCTACGAGCAAGAGTTTTTTCTGGTAATAAGAGTCACTATTGCGCTCCCATTGTCATACTCAGGGCAAATAGCACTGGACTCTGTTCCCAGCATGTACAGTGTATTGGACTGAAGAGGATCTACTGTTCCTGTCAGGTTCCTAAGCAGAGTTGAACTAGATATGGCCCATGTGTGTAGGAAGCACAGTTCTTTTGTACTCAGCAAGCTCACTGTTCTGGCCCTATAGGAAACACAGTAGAGTAGAAGAGTGCTCTTTCCTCAAAAGCAGAGTATGTTTCTTGTAAGGCGAGCTAGAGTTTGTTTCCCAGTGCTAAATGGAGTTGAATCACATGCAGTTTCCGTTCCTACGAGCAAGAGTTGTTTTCTGGTAAGGAAAGTCACTATTGCGCTCCCAATGCCATACACAGTGTAAATAGCACTCGCGTCTGTTCCCAGCAAGTACAGTGTATTGGACTGAGGAGGAGCTACTGTTCTAGTCAGGTTCCTAAGCAGAGTTGAACTAGATATGGCCCGTGTGTGTAGGAAGCACAGTTCTTTTGTTCTCAGGAAGCTCACTGTTCGGACCCCATAAAAAACACAGTAGAATAGAAGAGTGCTCTTTTCTCAAAAGCAGAGTGTGTTTCTTGTAAGGCCAGCTAGCGTTTGTTTCCCAGTCCTAGATGGAGATGAAATACACATGCAGTTTCTGGTCCTACAAGCAAGAGTTGTTTTCTGGTAAGAAGAGTCACTATTGCGCTCCCTTTGCCATACACATTGCAAATAGCCCTCGCGTCTGTTCCCAGCAAGTACAGTGTATTGGACTGAAGAGGAGCTACTGTTCTTGTCAGTTTCCTAAGCAGAGTTGAACTAGATATGGCCTGTGTGTGTAGGAAGCACAGTTCTTTTGTTCTCAGCAAGCTCACTGTTCGGACCCCATAGAAAACACAGTAGAGTAGAAGAGTGCTCTTTTCTCAAAAGCAGAGTGTGTTTCTTGTAAGGTGAGCTAGCATTTGTTTCCCAGTCCTAAATGGAGTTGAAATACACATGCAGTTTCTGGTCCTACGAGCAAGAGTTGTTTTCTGGTTAGAAGAGTCACTATTGCGTTCCCTTTGCCATACACAATGCAAATAGCCCTCGCGTCTGTTCCCAGCAAGTACAGTGTATTGGACTGAAGAGGAGCTACTGTTCTTGTCAGTTTCCTAAGCAGAGTTGAACTAGATATGGCCCATGTGTGTAGGAAGCTCTGTTCTTTTGTACTCAGCAAGCTCACTGTTCTGGCCCTATAGGAAACACAGTAGAGTAGAAGAGTGCTCTTTCCTCAAAAACAGAGTGTGTTTTTGGTAAGGTGAGCTAGCCTTTGTTTCGCAGTCCTAAATGGAGTTGAATCACATGCAATTTCCGTTCCTACGAGCAACAGTTTTTTTCATGTAAGGAAAGTCACTATTGCGCTCCCATTGCCATACACAGTGCAAATAGCACTCGCGTCTGTTCCCAGCAATACAGTGTATTGGACTAAAGAGGAGCTACTGCTCTTGTTAGTTTCCTAAGCAGAATTGAACTAGATATGGCCCGTGTGTGTAGGAAGCACAGTTCTTTTGTTCTGAGCAAGCTCACTGTTTGGACCCCATAGGAAACATAGTAGAATAGAAGAGTGCTCTTTTCTCAAAAGCAGAGTGTGTTTCTTGTAAGGCGAGCTAGCGTTTGTTTCCCAGTCCTAAATGGAGTTGAATCACATGTAGTTTCTGGTCCTATGAGCAAGAGTTGTTTTCTGGAAAGAAGAGTCACTGTTGCGCTCCCTTTGCCATACACTGTGCAAATAGCACTGGCGTCTGTACCCAGCATGTACAGTCTATTGGACTGAAGAGGATCTACTGTTCTTGTCAGTTTCCTAAGCAGAATTGAACTAGATATGGCCCGTGTATGTAGGAAGCACAGTTCTTTTGTTATGAGCAAGCTCACTGTTTGGACCCCATAGGAAACACAGTAGAGTAGAAGAGTGCTCTTTTCTCAAAAGCAGAGTGTCTTTCTTGTAAGGCGAGCTAGCGTTTGTTTCCCAGTCCTAAATGGAGTTGAATCACATGCAGTTTCTGGTCCTACGAGCAAGAGTTGTTTTCTGGTAAGAAGAGTCACTATTGCGCTCCCATTGCCATACACAGTGCAAATAGCACTGGCGTCTGTACCCAGCATGTACAGCGTATTGGACTGATGAGGATGTTCTGTTCTTTTCAGTTTCCTAAGCAGAGTTGAACTAGATATGGCCCGTGTGTGTAGGAAGCACAGTTCTTTTGTTCTGAGCAAGCTCACATTTCGAACCCCATAGGAAACACAGTAGAGTAGAAGAGTGCATTTTTCTCAAAAGCAGATTGTGTTTCTTGTAAGGCGAGCTAGCTTTTGTTTCCCAGTCCTAAATGGAGTTGAATCACATGCAGTTTCCGTTCCTACGAGCAAGAGTTGTTTTCTGGTAAGAAGAGTCACTATTGCGCTCCCATTGCCATACACAGTGTAAATAGCACTCGCGTCTGTTCCCAGCAAGTACAGTGTATTGGACTGAGGAGGAGCTACTGTTCTAGTCAGGTTCCTAAGCAGAGTTGAACTAGATATGGCCCATGTGTGTAGGAAGCACAGTTCTTTTGTACTCAGCAAGGTCAATGTTCTGGCCCTATAGGAAACACAGTAGATTAGAAGAGTGCTCTTTCCTCCAAAGCAGAGTGTGTTTCTTGTAATGCGAGCTAGCGTTTGTTTCCCAATCATAAATGGAGTTGAAATACACATGCAGTTTCTGGTCCTTCGAGCAAGAGTTGTTTTCTGGTAAAAGAGTCACTATTGCGCTCCTTTTGCCATACACAGTGTAAATAGCCCTCGCGTCTGTTCCCAGTAAGTACAGTGTATTGGACTGAAGAGGAGCTACTCTCTTGTCAGTTTCCTAAGCAGAGTTGAACTAGATATGGCCTGTGTGTGTAGGAAGCACAGTTCTTTTGTTCTCAGCAAGCTCACTGTTCGGACACCATAGGAAACCCAGTAGAGTAGAAGAGTGCTCTTTTCTCAAAAGCAGAGTGTGTTTCTTGTAAGGTGAGCTAGCGTTTGTTTCGCAGTCCTAAATGGAGTTGAATCACATGCAGTTTCTGTTCCTACGAGCAAGAGTTGTTTTCTGGTTAGAAGAGTCACTATTGCGCTCCCTTTGCCATACACAGTGCAAATAGCCCTCGCGTCTGTTCCCAGCAAGTACAGTGTATTGGACTGAAGAAAAGCTACTGTTCTTCTCAGTTTCCAAAGCAGAATTGAACTAGATATGGCCCGTGTGTGTAGGAAGCACAGTTCTTTTGTTCTGAGCAAGCTCACTGTTTGGAACCCATAGGAAACACAGTAGAGTAGTAGAGTGCTCTTTTCTCAAAAGCAGAGTGTGTTTCTTGTAAGGCGAGCTGGCGTTTGTTTCCCAGTCCTAAATGGAGTTGAATCACATGCAGTTTCTGGTCCTACGAGCAAGAGTTGTTTTCTGGTAAGAAGAGTCACTATTGAGCTCCCTTTGCCATACACAGTGCAAATAGCACTGGCGTCTGTACCCAGCATGTACAGCGTATTGGACTGAAGAGGATCTTCTGTTCTTTTCAGTTTCCTAAGCAGAGTTGAACTAGATATGGCCCGTGTGTGTAGGAAGCACAGTTCTTTTGTTCTGAGCAAGCTCACTGTTTGGAACCCATAGGAAACACAGTAGAGTAGAAGAGTGCTCTTTTCTCAAAAGCAGAGTGTGTTTCTTGTAAGGCGAGCTGGCGTTTGTTTCCCAGTCCTAAATGGAGTTGAATCACATGCAGTTTCTGGTCCTACGAGCAAGAGTTGTTTTCTGGTAAGAAGAGTCACTATTGCGCTCCCTTTGCCATACACAGTGCAAATAGCACTGGCGTCTGTACCCAGCATGTACAGCGTATTGGACTGAAGAGGATCTTCTGTTCTTTTCAGTTTCCTAAGCAGAGTTGAACTAGATATGGCCCGTGTGTGTAGGAAGCACAGTTCTTTTGTTCTGAGCAAGCTTACATTTCGAACCCCATAGGAAACACAGTAGAGTAGAAGAGTGCATTTTTCTCAAAAGCAGAGTGTGTTTCTTGTAAGGCGAGCTAGCGTTTGTTTCCCAGTCCTAAATGGAGTTGAATCACATGCAGTTTCTGGTCCTACGAGCAAGAGTTGTTTTCTGGTAAGAAGAGTCACTATTGTGCTCCCATTGCCATACACAGTGCAAATAGCACTGGCGTCTGTACCCAGCATGTACACTGTATTGGACTGAAGAGGATCTACTGTTCTTGTCAGTTTCCTAAGCAGAATTGAACTAGATATGGCTCGTGTGTGTAGGAAGCACAGTTCTTTTGTTCTGAGCAAGCTCACTGTTCTGGCCCTATAGGAAATACAGTAGAGTAGAAGAGTGCTCTTTTCTCAAAAGCAGAGTGTGTTTCTTTTAAGGCGAGCTAGCGTTTGTTTCCCAGTCCTAAATGGAGTTGAATCACATGCAGTTTCTGGTCCTACGAGCAAGAGTTTTTTCTGGTAAGAAGAGTCACTATATCGCTCCCATTGTCATACTCAGGGCAAATAGCACTGGCCTCTGTTCCCAGCATGTACATTGTATTGGACTAAAGAGGATCTACTGTTCTTGTCAGGTTCCTAAGCAGAGTTGAACTAGATGGCCCATGTGTGTAGGAAGCACAGTTCTTTTGTACTCAGCAGGCTCAATGTTCTGGCCCTATAGGAAACACAGTAGATTAGAAGAGTGCTCTTTCCTCCAAAGCAGAGAGTGTTTCTTGTAATGCGAGCTAGTGTTTGTTTCCCAATCCTAAATGGAGTTGAATCACATGCAGTTTCCATTCCTACGAGCAAGAGTTGTTTACTGGTAAGGAAAGTCACTATTGTGCTCCCATTGCCATACACAGTGCAAATAGCACTGGCGTCTGTACCCAGCAATTACAGTGTATTGGACTGAAGAGGATCTACTGTTCTTGTCAGTTTCCTAAGCAGAATTGAACTAGATATGGCCCGTGTGTGTAGGAAGCACAGTTCTTTTGTTCTGAGCAAGCTCACATTTCGAACCCCATAGGAAACACAGTAGAGTAGAAGAGTGCATTTTTCTCAAAAGCAGAGTGTGTTTCTTGTAAGGCGAGCTAGCGTTTGTTTCCCAGTCCTAAATGGAGTAGAATCACATGCAGTTTCTGGTCCTACGAGCAAAAGTTTTTTCTGGTAATAAGAGTCACTATTGCGCTCCCATTGGTCATACTCAGGGCAAATAGCAATGGCCTCTGTTCCCAGCATGTACAGTGTATTGGACTAAAGAGGATCTACTGTTCTTGTCAGATTCCTAAGCAGAGTTGAACTAGATATGGCCCATGTGTGTAGGAAGCACAGTTCTTTTGTACTCAGCAAGCTCACTGTTCTGGCCGTAAAAGAAAGACAGTAGAGTAGAAGAGTGCTCTTTCCTCAAAAGCAGAGTGTGTTTCTTGTAAGGCCAGCTAGCGTTTGTTTCGCAGTCCTAAATGGAGTTGAATCACATGCAGTTTGCGTTCCTACGAACAAGAGTTGTTTTCTGGTAAGGAAAGTCACTATTGCGCTCCCATTGCCATACACAGTGCAATTAGCACTCTCGTCTGTTCCCAGCAAGTACAGTGTATTGGACTGAAGAGGAGCTACTGTTCTTGTCAGTTTTCTAAGCAGAATTGAACTAGATATGGCCCGTGTGTGTAGGAAGCACAGTTCTTTTGTTCTGAGCAAGCTCACTGTTTGGACCCCATAGGACACAGTAGAGTAGAAGAGTGCTCTTTTCTCAAAAGCAGTGTGTGTTTCTTGTATGGCGAGCTAGCTTTTGTTTCCCAGTCATAAATGGAGTTGAATCACATTCAGTTTCTGGTCCTACGAGCAAGAGTTGTTTCTGGTAAGAAGAGTCACTATTGTGCTCCCATTGCCATACACAGTGCAAATAGCACTGGCGTCTGTACCCAGCATGTACAGTGTATTGGACTGAAGAGGATCTACTGTTCTTGTCAGTTTCCTAAGCAGAATTGAACTAGATATGGCCCGTGTGTGTAGGAAGCACAGTTCTTTTGTTCTGAGCAAGCTCACTGTTCTGGCCCTATAGGAAATACAGTAGAGTAGAAGAGTGCTCTTTCCTCAAAAGCAGAGTGTGTTTCTTGTAAGGCGAGCTAGCGTTTGTTTCCCAGTCCTAAATGGAGTTGAATCACATGCAGTTTCTGGTCCTACGAGCAAGAGTTTTTTCTGGTAAGAAGAGTCACTATATCGCTCCCATTGTCATACTCAGGGCAAATAGCACTGGCCTCTGTTCCCAGCATGTACAGTGTATTGGACTAAAGAGGATCTACTGTTCTTGTCAGGTTCCTAAGCAGAGTTGAACTAGATATGGCCCATGTGTGTAGGAAGCACAGTTCTTTTGTACTCAGCAAGCTCAATGTTCTGGCCCTATAGGAAACACAGTAGATTAGAAGAGTGCTCTTTCCTCCAAAGCAGAGTGTGTTTCTTGTAATGCGAGCTAGTGTTTGTTTCCCAATCCTAAATGGTAGTTGAATCACATGCAGTTTCCATTCCTACGAGCAAGAGTTGTTTACTGGTAAGGAAAGTCACTATTGTGCTCCCATTGCCATACACAGTGCAAATAGCACTGGCGTCTGTACCCAGCAATTACAGTGTATTGGACTGAAGAGGAGCTACTGTTCTTGTCAGTTTCCTAAGCAGAATTGAACTAGATATGGCCCGTGTGTGTAGGAAGCACAGTTCTTTTGTTCTGAGCAAGCTCACTGTTCTGGCCCTATAGGAAATACAGTAGAGTAGAAGAGTGCTCTTTTCTCAAAAGCAGAGTGTGTTTCTTGTAAGGCGAGCTAGCGTTTGTTTCCCAGTCCTAAATGGAGTTGAATCACATGCAGTTTCTGGTCCTACGAGCAAGAGTTTTTTCTGGTAAGAAGAGTCACTATATCGCTCCCATTGTCATACTCAGGGCAAATAGCACTGGCCTCTGTTCCCAGCATGTACAGTGTATTGGACTAAAGAGGATCTACTGTTCTTGTCAGGTTCCTAAGCAGAGTTGAACTAGATATGGCCCATGTGTGTAGGAAGCACAGTTCTTTTGTACTCAGCAAGCTCAATGTTCGGGCCCTATAGGGAAACACAGTAGAGTAGAAGAGTGCTCTTTCCTCCAAAGCAGAGTGTGTTTCTTGTAATGCGAGCTAGAGTTTGTTTCCCAGTGATAAATGGAGTTGAATCACATGCAGTATCCGTTCCTACGAGCAAGAGTTGTTTTCTGGTAAGGAAAGTCACTATTGCGCTCCCATTGCCATACACAGTGTAAATAGCACTCGCGTCTGTTCCCTGCAAGTACAGTGTATTGGACTGAGGAGGAGCTACTGTTCTAGTCAGGTTCCTAAGCAGAGTTGAACTAGATATGGCCCGTGTGTGTAGGAAGCACAGTTCTTTTGTTCTCAGGAAGCTCACTGTTCGGACCCCATAAAAACACAGTAGAATAGAAGAGTGCTCTTTTCTCAAAAGCAGAGTGTGTTTCTTGTAAGGCCAGCTAGCGTTTGTTTCCCAGTCTTAGATGGAGATGAAATACACATGCAGTTTCTGGTCCTACGAGCAAGAGTTGTTTTCTGTAAGAAGAGTCACTATTGCGCTCCCTTTGCCATACACAGTGCAAATAGCCCTCGCGTCTGTTCCAAGCAAGTACAGTGTATTGGACTGAAGAGGAGCTACTGTTCTTGGTCAGTTTCCTAAGCAGAGTTGAACTAGATATGGCCTGTGTGTGTAGGAAGCACAGTTCTTTTGTTCTCAGCAAGCTCACTGTTCGGACCCCATAGAAAAACACAGTAGAGTAAAAGAGTGCTCTTTTCTCAAAAGCAGAGTGTGTCTCTTGTAAGGTGAGCTAGCATTTGTTTCCCAGTCCTAAATGGAGTTGAAATACACATGCAGTTTCTGGTCCTACGAGCAAGAGTTGTTTTCTGGTTAGAAGAGTCACTATTGCGCTCCCTTTGCATACACAATGCAAATAGCCCTCGCGTCTGTTCCCAGCAAGTACAGTGTATTGGACTGAAGAGGAGCTACTGTTCTTGTCAGGTTCCTAAGCAGAGTTGAACTAGATATGGCCCATGTGTGTAGGAAGCTCTGTTCTTTTGTACTCAGCAAGCTCACTGTTCTGGCCCTATAGGAAACACAGTAGAGTAGAAGAGTGCTCTTTCCTCAAAAACAGAGTGAGTTTCTTGTAAGGCGAGCTGGCGTTTGTTTCCCAGTCCTAAATGGAGTTGAATCACATGCAGTTTCTGGTCCTACGAGCAAGAGTTGTTTTCTGTTAAGAAGAGTCACTATTGCGCTCCCTTTGCCATACACAGTGCAAATAGCACTGGCGTCTGTACCCAGCATGTACAGCGTATTGGACTGAAGAGGATCTTCTGTTCTTTTCAGTTTCCTAAGCAGAGTTGAACTAGATAATGGCCCGTGTGTGTAGGAAGCACAGTTCTTTTGTTCTGAGCAAGCTCACATTTCGAACCCCATAGGAAACACAGTAGAGTAGAAGAGTGCATTTTTCTCAAAAGCAGAGTGTGTTTCTTGTAAGGCGAGCTAGCATTTGTTTCCCAGTCCTAAATGGAGTAGAATCACATGCAGTTTCTGGTCCTACGAGCAAAAGTTTTTTCTGGTAATAAGAGTCACTATTGTGCTCCCATTGTCATACTCAGGGCAAATAGCACTGGCCTCTGTTCCCAGCATGTACAGTGTATTGGACTAAAGAGGATCTACTGTTCTTGTCAGGTTCCTAAGCAGAGTTGAACTAGATATGGCCCATGTGTGTAGGAAGCACAGTTCTTTTGTACTCAGCAAGCTCACTGTTCTGGCCGTATAGGAAACACAGTAGAGTAGAAGAGTGCTCTTTCTCAAAAGCAGAGTGTGTTTCTTGTAAGGCCAGCTAGCGTTTGTTTCGCAGTCCTAAATGGAGTTGAATCACATGCAGTTTGCGTTCCTACGAAGAAGAGTTGTTTTCTGGTAAGGAAAGTCACTATTGCGCTCCATTGCCATACACAGTGCAATTAGCCCTCTCGTCTGTTCCCAGCAAGTACAGTGTATTGGACTGAAGAGGAGCTACTGTTCTTGTCAGTTTTCTAAGCAGAATTGAACTAGATATGGCCCGTGTGTGTAGGAAGCACAGTTCTTTTGTTCTGAGCAATCTCACTGTTTGGACCCCATAGGACACAGTAGAGTAGAAGAGTGCTCTTTTCTCAAAAGCAGTGTGTGTTTCTTGTATGGCGAGCTAGCTTTTGTTTCCAGTCCTAAATGGAGTTGAATCACATGCAGTTTCTGGTCCTACGAGCAAGAGTTGTTTTCTGGTAAGAAGAGTCACTATTGTGCTCCCATTGCCATACACAGTGCAAATAGCACTGGCTTCTGTACCCGGCATGTACAGTGTATTGGACTGAAGAGGATCTACTGTTCTTGTCAGTTTCCTAAGCAGAATTGAACTAGATATGGCCCGTGTGTGTAGGAAGCACAGTTCTTTTGTTCTGAGCAAGCTCACTGTTCTGGCCCTATAGGAAACACAGTAGAGTAGAAGAGTGCTCTTTTCTCAAAAGCAGAGTGTGTTTCTTGTAAGGCGAGCTAGCGTTTGTTTCCCAGTCCTAAATGGAGTTGAATCACATGCAGTTTCTGGTCCTACGAGCAAGAGTTTTTTCTGGTGAGAAGAGTCACTATATCGCTCCCATTGTCATACTCAGGGCAAATAGCACTGGCCTCTGTTCCCAGCATGTACAGTGTATTGGACTAAAGAGGATCTACTGTTCTTGTCAGGTTCCTAAGCAGAGTTGAACTAGATATGGCCCATGTGTGTAGGAAGCACAGTTCTTTTGTACTCAGCAAGCTCAATGTTCTGGCCCTATAGGAAACACAGTAGATTAGAAGAGTGCTCTTTCCTCCAAAGCAGAGTGTGTTTCTTGTAATGCGAGCTAGTGTTTGTTTCCCAATCCTAAATGGAGTTGAATCACATGCAGTTTCCATTCCTACGAGCAAGAGTTGTTTACTGGTAAGGAAAGTCACTATTGTGCTCCAATTGCCATACACAGTGCAAATAGCACTGGCGTCTGTACCCAGCAATTACAGTGTATTGGACTGAAGAGGATCTACTGTTCTTGTCAGTTTCCTAAGCAGAATTGAACTAGATATGGCCCGTGTGTGTAGGAAGCACAGTTCTTTTGTTCTTAGCAAGCTCACTGTTCTGGCCCTGTAGGAAACACAGTAGAGTAGAAGAGTGCTCTTTTCTCAAAAGCAGAGTGTGTTTCTTGTAAGGCGAGCTAGCGTTTGTTTCCCAGTCCTAAATGGAGTTGAATCACATGCAGTTTCTGGTCCTACGAGCAAGAGTTTTTTCTGGTAATAAGAGTCACTATTGCGCTCCCATTGTCATACTCAGGGCAAATAGCACTGGACTCTGTTCCCAGCATGTACAGTGTATTGGACTGAAGAGGATCTACTGTTCTTGTCAGGTTCCTAAGCAGAGTTGAACTAGATATGGCCCATGTGTGTAGGAAGCACAGTTCTTTTGTACTCAGCAAGCTCACTGTTCTGGCCCTATAGGAAACACAGTAGAGTAGAAGAGTGCTCTTTCCTCAAAAGCAGAGTGTGTTTCTTGTAAGGCGAGCTAGAGTTTGTTTCCCAGTGATAAATGGAGTTGAATCACATGCAGTTTCCGTTCCTACGAGCAAGAGTTGTTTTCTGGTAAGGAAAGTCACTATTGCGCTCCCATTGCCATACACAGTGTAAATAGCACTCGCGTCTGTTCCCAGCAAGTACAGTGTATTGGACTGAGGAGGAGCTACTGTTCTAGTCAGGTTCCTAAGCAGAGTTGAACTAGATATGGCCCGTGTGTGTAGGAAGCACAGTTTTTTTGTTCTCAGCAAGCTCACTGTTCGGACCCCATAGAAAACACAGTAGAGTAGAAGAGTGCTCTTTTCTCAAAAGCAGAGTGTGTTTCTTGTAAGGTGAGCTAGCATTTGTTTCCCAGTCCTAAATGGAGTTGAAATACACATGCAGTTTCTGGTCCTACGAGCAAGAGTTGTTTTCTGGTTAGAGAGTCACTATTGTGCTCCCTTTGCCATACACAATGCAAATAGCCCTCGCGTCTTTTCCAAGCAAGTACAGTGTATTGGACTGAAGAGGAGCTACTGTTCTTGTCAGTTTCCTAAGCAGAGTTGAACTAGATATGGCCCATGTGTGTAGGAAGCTCTGTT